>NW_025335761.1:32302598-32326250 GCF_004798865.1 Varanus komodoensis
AGTACTGTACCCGGGTCTGAAGCCGGACTGAAATGGGTCCAGATAATCAGTTTCATCCAAGAGTGCTTGGAGTTGTCCCGCCACCACCTGGTCCAACACCTTGCCCAGAAAAGGGATGTTGGCCACTGGTCTATAGTTAGTGGCCATCTCTGGATCCAGTGACGCTTTCTTCAGGACCGGTCGGACTACCACCTCCTTTAAAGGCGCCTCCTTTAGTTTGCTCACACCAAGTACTGCAATGTTCATTCTTGAGCATCACTGCCATTGACTGCCCAAGAGCCTCCTCTATCATCACCTTCAACTACCACTGCTGTCCAGTAGCTACCTTTTAGAAGTTTCTCCTCCCACATCCCCATTAATGAGATCCATTCTCCTTTTGCTGATGTGGCTGTTACTCCTGAAGAGGGTGGATGCATGTGGATGTATGGTGTCTCAGCCTTGACCATTCTGCCTTGGGTGATCCTGCTTGGAGAGCAGCTTGGTGAGATTAGGCATTTGGCATCCTGACAACATTGCTCTTGGCTACTTTGACAATCTCAAAAGTCCTTACCACATTAGGTGGGCATCCAAGAGGAGGTGAACAAAAATAAGCAAATAAAACAAATTCATATTTTCATACAAGGAGAATGCAAATTTTATAATATGTTTTTGAAGTAAAAACATACATGAGTGTGTGTGTGTGTGTGAATGTAACTGTGTTTAAAACAAGTAGCCTATTTGTTAGAGGTTTGTAGACTTCAGTCACTAGGAAAAGTATATCAGAGGAACATTAGATACTGAAGTTCCTAAAAGTAGTCTGGTTAGGACTACAATGCTAAACATGCTTATAGGGAAGTGCAACAGATTGTATTCAGTAGCACTTAATTCTGGGTAAACATGTAAAGGGCATCACTGAAAAACAAGAATGTGCCAGTTTAACCTGTGAACCTCTGAATCAGGAAATGCTTTGTTTCCTTGTTTTTTCTCTAAGAGAAGTCCAGCTTCAAAACCTCTCCATTGGCAGAACAAAATTCCATACCTTATTAGCTAAGAGATCAAGCAAGCAAAGCCTAATCTCAAATGGTTGCCTATTATAAAATAGCAGTTTTTGATTCTGGAGGAGGTTCAGCTGTGCAGAGCAGAAACAGGGAGGGTTCCCATTTTTATTTGACACACAGAAATATTATGTGTTACAGAGGGAAAAATGTCTGAACCCAGGCAAAAACATTATCACCCACTCAGATTTAACCTAAGCTCTGCTGTCACATTAAATATTTAATCCTAATGGATCAAAGCTGTGCCCAAGGCCACAAAGAGCACACAGAACATAGCTAGTGTCCTTGAACTCTTTGAGCTGCTTCACATTTTACATTTTTCCTAAATGGAGATCAGCTCCCTGGCCTGTGTACTTATGGCAAAATAAGCACCTCAATAATACTTCACTTAATAACATGTACACATAGGTGGGAGTGTGTTGTGGTTCTTTTATATATATATAGAATAAACTTGTACATTTCAATAGAATTCCTGCTGGATATGTTTTGAAAGGCCTACTATTTCACCTTTATTGAATTTCCCTCTTCTGGCTATATACTTGGGTAGTGTATAAAATAGTTATGTTGAAGAATCTGCAATTTCATAAGATCATAAGTGCTGTGCTGGATGAGATCACTGACCCATCTAGTCCAGCTTTCTGGTCCCACCGTGAACAGATCACTTACCTGTGGGAAACTCACAAGCTGACATCACCATAATAGCACCCTCCCATTCTTGCAGCTGGTAGTTGGAGGCAAATACCTTCTGCCTCCATCACTTCCTCTTATGATCATAAGAGGAATCATATGGGATCAGACCAAAGGCCTATCTAGTTCAACGTTCTGTTCACACAGTGCAAACCAGATGCCTCTGGGCAGCCCATAATAGCACCCTGCTATTCATATTTCCCAGCAATAGTGCCTCCAATAGTGAAGGACATATATATAGCCATTGTTCTCCATGAATTTGTCTAATCATCTATTAAAATTTTCCGAGTTTGTTGCCATCATATTTCTTGCAGTAAATAATGCCATTATTTAACACCTCTATTATCTCATTCCTTACTTATCTAAAAACCTATAAAGCCCTGAACGGCTTGGGACCAGGATACCTGAAGGAGTGCCTCTTCCCTTACATGCCTTCACGCCCCTTAAGATCTGCGGGAGAGACTCTGCTCCGGGAGCCCTCTTTAAAGGAGATAAAAAGAACAACTACCCAGAGCAGGGCCTTCTCTGCGGTGGTGCCCAGATTATGGAATGCATTCCCTGGAGAGGTGTTCCTGGCACCGATTTTATATTCTTTTCGGTGCCAGGTTTAAACCCTTTTTTTTAATTGCTATTTTAAAAACTAATATTTTATCGTTAACAGTCACATTTTTGTTTTTATATAATATTTTATGGAATTTGTTCTTAATTGTATGTGTTGTGTGCTGTCCCGGGATGCAGAGGCATGTGGTGACGGCATATAAAAGTTTTAAATAAATAAAAATAAATAAAAATCTGAAAAACCTCAAACACAATAATCTTTCCTCTTAGGTCACGCTGTCCTGGCAGTATAAGGGACAAGGAACTGGACTTTGGTTGTAAGGATCGTAGAATCGTAGAATGGCTTCACTCAGCAACCCTTTGAGTTGCATGCTACTTTGTCTTTGTCTTACTGGAAAGCCCTTCTGCTTGCAAAATGTGGAGCAACTGATTTCCACTGATTTACCCTTGCCACTTAACCTGTCCACCCTTCCAAGCTATTCCCATGTCTCAGAAAGCTCTGGAATAGAGCAGAATCTGGCATGCAAGGCTGAAGTGGCAGGGGATGTGAGGATGGATGGCAAAAATCAGGTCCCTGACCTGTATAAGTGGAAGTAATTTCTGCTAAGGCAAAGCTACCATTAGATGCAACATGTTCCATTTCTCTTTCAAAATATTGCTTTTGGTATATGAATGGTTACTTTTTCCTACAAAAGAACAAAAGTGTATGCACATTTCATTTGGGCAGACATGAAGCATGCCTTTTGTTCACTGAGGAGTATGCCTGCTTTAGGAATTAGGTAGCAAGACCTTGTCATTGAGATCAATGCTCATTTAGATTTTGTTGCATGAATCTGGCCCCGTGAAGGATGTCAGGTCTGACTATTTGTCTATCTAAGTGTTGCAGGCATCACCAGTTGTTTTGTTTTCTGAAACTGGACCTGTTTGGGATTGAACCTGGAGCCTCACATCCAAAAAGAAGGTGATCTATCACTGGGCTCTGGATACTTTCCTCATTCCTCAAGAGGATGCTACACAGGCACCCAAACCTGCTTTCCCTTTGTAAATGGCACCCTGAGAAAAGAAGCTAATATTAAATTATGACACTTCTCCAAGTGCACTACTCTTATGTTCTGTGACCTGTGATAGTCATCTAATCAATCACACCATCTTATCTGTTTGTGGATATAATATCTAAGAATTCTACTTTTTCCTGGAAGGATTCTAGTGCCTTTATATTTACAAAAATGAATTTAATAAATGACATTCTGAGATTTTTCTACTGCAGGTGCATGAAGTTTAATGAGCTTCGGAATTATTTGGCTGGGCTGCTATACAGCAGTGAGCTGTACAGAGCTATAACATGCTTTCACCAAATATCAGTGGAAAGAAGTATACTCTAGGCAGAACAAGCACATTCTTACTGCAATCTCAGCCATGTGTATCCTGCTAGAATCTGGGTGCCATTGGACAAGCAGTGATTAGTCTGAGGTTGGCATTCTCTGAAGTCAGAGGTAGTTGGGTTGATTCATTGGAAAAACAATGGCGACGACCAAGTAATGGAATCCTAATGGTGGCCACAAGGGGAAGGGCTTTCTCAGAAGTGGCATCCCAATTATGGGACCAGCTCTGCAGGGAGGTGTGCCTGGCACTGGCCCTTTATACATTTCAGCACCAGATTAAAACCTTTTTATTTTCCCGTTATTTTAATTGCTGAATGAAGGTTCTGAAGGTACTTGTTTTTATCCACATGATATGTTTGCACTGGATCAGTTGTCGCTGTGTTATGTATTATTTTATTTTTTACTTGGTTAATTGTTGTTTATTATATTTGAATTTTTATGATTATTACGGATATGCATATGGTTCTATGTTTCATGCTGTTTCAAATATTTGTTCACCATTCTGAGAGTGTCTCCTAAAGAATGGTTTATAAAAACTTTGAATAAATAAATAATGATAGGACAACCTTCTGGTGAGAAGTATGCTGAAGCAGCATATGTGACTCTTAAAAATCCTCTGTGTGGAAGTATTTTAAGAGTCTGGAGGTTTTGAGGATGCATTGAAAGGTTGTATTTAATGCTGTCAAGCAATGGCTGATCCACCTTTTAACACATTAAGATGATTAATGAATTCATTAAATTTAATGAAATCTGCATATCATCAAACTCTCGGTGTAGATACCTTTTAAAACGATCAGGATAACTTACAAAATATCACTACTGTAAGACAGAAAGGCCATCTTTAATGTTATCTTCCCCTCTATTACAGTAACAGAGTGCAACCCAATTATCCTCAAAAATACACAAGTGTGCCCTTAACATTCAACCCCATCAATTAAAATTTGTCCATACTGATTAAAATTGGCCCGTTAGGAGGCAATAATTATGCTATTTGACATCTAAAGTATTATTACAGATATCGGTCCAACAAGAAATACAATTTTATCCGTATGTCTCCCATTCTTGGGACCAATACATTAAGCTATGTCTTTGTCTCCCTGCCTGTTACAATGAATCGACAAAAGTTGGTAGTTGTTGGCCTTTAAAGGATGATAGTCCCAGCTGATCTTTGTGCCAAAAAACAGAGCAACAGTTCAGGGCTGGTGCCAGGTTTGAAGAAGACATGGACAAGATGCTTTCTGGTGGGACTCCCCAGTGCCTTTTTGGTGTGCTCTTCTAGGGTGGCTGGAAGCATCAGTGAACAAGCAGACCCCATGCGGCTTCTGCTGCTGCCGCTCCTCAACACCCTTGTCTGGGCCAGAACGAGAGGCCAATGAACAGCCAGGCTGCAAAGAAATCCAGTGTGACATAGCGGGTAGAGAGCTAGACTGAGACTCAGGAGACCAAAATCCAAGTCTCCTCTTGTCTATGATGCTCATGGGGTAATAGGGTTTTTTTTAATCTGTTTGTCAATCCACTGTAGTTGATCAGATGCTGGTGAGGCCTCCTGGGTTGCAGTTTAGTGGCTTAACAGCGTAAGAACTCAAGGCATCCATTCAAGGTGAGACAGCTATGCACTTATCAAACAGGGAAAGGTGAGAGCATGAGTCTTTCTGCTAGCTAGACTTTCTGGTCCTACATCCTCACATGGGTGGTCAAGAGGTAATTTGCAGAGTTTATGATCTTTCTGTTCACCTTGGTATCTGCTTAGTTACAGAAGTATGCATATATTTTGAGCTGACAAGTATTGTGAGAGAAACAAGTATAGGGTATGGTTTGTGAGTTTGCCCTATAAGAATGTTTTAATAAATAAATAAAAAATGTAATAGTCCCCAGGACAGAGTCATAGAATCATAGAATACTAGAGTTGGAAGGAGCCAAGAAGGCCATCAGCTTCAACCTCCTGCTGTTGCAGGTCATCAGTTTACACCATCCCACTCAGATGGCCGTCCAGTTTCTTTTTGAATGTCTCTAGTATGGGCGAGCCCACCACCTCTCTAGGCAGCAGGTTCCACTGTCGTATTGCTCTGACAGTGAGGAAGCTTTTCCTGATGTCCAGACTGAATCTGGGTTGACGCAACTTGAATTGATTATTCTGTGTCCTACACTCTGGCCTCAGCAAGAGACTTTGACCTTCCTCTTTGTGACGGCCTTTGAGGTACTTATAGAGGAATATCATTTCTCCAGCTTAGTCTTCTCTTCTCAAGGCTGAACATGCCCAATTCTCCCAGTCTCTCCTCATAGGGCAGTGTTCCCAAACCCTGGATCATTTTTGTTGCTCTTCTCTGGACCCCTTCTAATTTTCCTGAACCTTCCTGCAACTTAAATCTTAAACTTTCTTAAATCTTGGTGCCCAGAACTGTACACAGTATTCAAGATGAGGTCTGACTAGTGAGGAGTATAGGAGAATTACCGTATTTTTCTGTGTATAAGATGATACTTTTTCTTTAAAATATTTACCTAAAAATGGAGGGGCGTCTTATACATGGGGGGCTGAGAGGAGCACCGCGGGTGCACTCGGGGTGGGGAGACTGGCATGGTGCGGGTGCGCTCGAGGGGGAGACTGGCGTGATCATGGGTGTGCTCAGGGGGGAGGCGGGTGTGGGCACACTCAGGAGTGACTGGTGCGGGCACAGGTGTGCTTGGGGGGAAGGCAGGTGCGGCACGCTCAGGGGTGACTGGCATGGGTGCGCTCGGGGGGGAGGCGGGTGCGGGCATGCTCGGGCGTAACTGGTGTGGGTCTGGGTGTGCTCAGGGGGAAGACTGGCAGGGGTACGCTCCGGGGGGCGACTGGTGTGTGTGTGGGGGGGTGGCGAGGCAGCAGGCACACGCAGCAGCAGCAGCTTACTCGCTTGGAGGTGGAAAAAGTGGGGGGCATCCTATACATGGGGGCATCTTATAGACGGAAAAATATGGTACTACTTCTCATGATTTAGAAGTAATACATTTGCCCTTTTTGTGTCTGCATCACATTGTTGGCTCATACTTAGCCTATTGTCCACAAATACTCTGAGATCTTTTTCTTTTTCAGTTCAGTTGAGCTATGTATTCCCCACCTGTATCAATGCATTTGGTTTGTTTTCCTAAGTGGAGGACTTGGCATTTGTCCCTATAGGATCTCATTCTGTTGCTTTCACCCCAAGGTTCAAGTTTATCAGGATCACCCTGGATCATCATTCTGTCTTCTAGAGTGTTTGCTATTCCACCCAGTTTTATATCATCTGCAAATCTGATTACCTTTCCTTGTACTTCCTCATCTAACTCATTAACAAATACGTTGAAGAGCACTGGGCCGAGGACTGAACCCTGCGGCACCCCACTAGTTACCTTCCTCCTGTCTGAGAAGGCCACTTGTGTGAGAGGCCTGCTGCAATGGTCCTTTGCGCCATCCTAAATAAATAAAGCTTTTGCGAGCGCAGTCTGTGTTGGGTGCAGTCCTTGATATTCCTAGCTCTGCAGCTGCCAGGACATTGGTAATACACTGTTACAGTGCTAACTTTTCAAAAAGCAATTTGTTTTAGGGTTTTATAGCAATTTGTTGTAGGTTTGTTTCTAATATTGTTGCAATTCATATTTTTAGTGAAAGTCACCTTGGATTTGATTTTATCAAAACAAAAGCAAAAACAAAAAACCTCTCTCTAATCCCCACTGCCTGACATACGTAGCAGTAGCAGACTACACTGGTCTATGTGGACCAATAGTCATAGTGCAAGATAGATCCATGTATTTAATTTCTACAACTTACCTGTGTGGGGTTGATTCTATCTTGCCACCAAAGACTGGATATTTTAGCAAGCTTACAATATTGAATTACTTCCCTGCTCTACAAGACGGACCTTCTGTATGCCAAGTATGTGCCACATGAGGTTTGCTGAAGCTAAGCAAACTTGCATCTAGTCAGGACCTGGATCAGAGTCTTAAGAGTTATTTTTTCCTGTTTTGTGAATGAAGGCATTGTACACCAGGCACAACATGACACAATTCTTCCAACAAATAATCCCATTTAATAGATTTACCTTATGAATGTTGTCTTCAAAATATTTGGCACATGGTTCTCACAGCAGTCTTACATGCCATTTCTTTTTCATTCCCCCAGAACACTCTTGCACCATTTAATGGCAATTCCTTATTCAGAAGTGTTGTAAATATGCCATTGTTTGTATATAAAGGGTATTTTAAAGTTGCATTATACAGTTATTGTGCTGGGTGACCTCTGCCACACTTTATTTGTTGGATGTCACCTTTTCATTTGTATTGCAGCCGTGCTTTAGAGTAGTTTCATTTTTCTATGAAGGGCAATGAATGCATGAAACCTTCAAACATGGAGCAGTAATTAGTCTAGGAAAGATCAAAGTGTGCTCTTCTAAATCCAGCCAATTTGCTGTGGTTGTGCAAAACCAATAGTCTTTCTTTTGCCTTGGTCTCTTATTAATTTTCACTCTCGTTTGTTGCAGTGCAGCTGCTTTCCTGCCAATCCACTGTGCACTTTTTAAAAAATTCATTTTGAAGTCACAAATGCAATTTCAATGAGCCTTAGGAATAATAACTAGCTTTCTAAAGATTTGGGCTTTTTGAAATGGAAACGGAAAATAGAAGAAATTCCTTGCATGATATATTACTTTTTCAGTATGAAAAATTTCTTACACCTGATGCAGAAAAGACAATACACAGATTTTAAATTCAGTCTCAGCTCCTGTTGTTTTCTTGGCAAGCAGGAATACTGCCCTGAGCCAGATCAATTTTAGGAGACCCTCCATTGAGCTACTTCACAGATTTGTTCTTGGCTCCTTGCTATTTTTCCTCAGTCTGGTGCCTCATGCTGGGTGAGAAGGTTGGCGGGGGGGGGGGGGGGGGGGGGAATCGTACCTCTACACCTTTGGAAGGCATAAGGCTGGAGAAAGCTATTATAAGGATTATGGGTTCAAGAAAATTACTCTAAATCCTTCTTGTCCCTCCCAAGGTTTTCCATTTTTTAAACTGTGTCTAAACATCTAAAGATTAAAGATTCTCACCCTTCTTGAGCTGGCTTTTAATTTTTGGGTACTGGGAAGAGTCACCCTTTAGAGTTCTTAAAATATTCGTTGTATTTCTGCAAAGCTTGGTGTACCCCAGAGATTCTGATTCTTCCTTCTAATTTCTTAGTAACCCCATTTTGGATCCATTTGGGTATGTCAGCACTTACCAACTGAATTTGCTATGAGAAGGAGTGATTGACAGATCATTTGAATGCAAGAATGCAAGCAGTGCTGGATCAGATCAAAGGCCAGAGCAACCTGTTTAGCCCCTCGCACTAGGTCTAACAAGCCACACCATAGCTCTGTTTCTCAGTTTGCTTCCATGTGGGATTAGGGTAATGGTCCTATAGTTGCTGCACTCCTTAGCATCTCCTTTCTTGGACTGGAATATATACTGACTGTTTCCATTCTGTAAGCCATCGTTGTTCTTGTTGTTTGCCCATATTTGTTGGCATATTCTTGTCTCTGCAGTTTACTAGATTGGGTTCAAGAAACCACTCTGCGCATGCTCAGAGATCCGTTCTGGGTTATTTGTACTTGGGAGGAAGAAAAAAAGTTTTGCAAGAAGAATGGTATGTGGCTTTTGACTGAAGAAGGAACCTCAAAGGCTCACAATAATGTTTCTGGCTGAAGAGTCCGCCACTGTTCAGATAACTCATGGGTTCTCATGAATTTAACTACCCTGAAACCCATCCTAGCTGGGTTCTCACATAATTACAAACAATGGCAGCCCCGAATATTCAAAACAGCAGCTACCACTGCAACAAGAAACCCAATCAAAAAATTCACCCATGACAGCTTCTCATTCCATGTAAACTGGCCCATTGTCTCATGGGTTAACCTACCTCAGAGATCTTTTAAGGCTGACATCTGCTTTGTGCAAGTTATATGGAAGGGCAGGAAATATATGAAATAAATACATTTTAAAACTTGCAGAAATCTTTGCTAGCCTTTTTCTTTAGCAAGCAATCATTCTCAACCTAATGGGCACTGGATGCAGAAAATGTACATTCTTGAGAAGGTCATGTAGATAAATCCACTCTGCTTTTGTTTTTATATTGAATTATGTATATGATGCAAGTCATAATGAGGGGCAATTCCTAGAAAAGTTACAAGAAAGATAACAGATAAAGAAGAAAATAGAGTTGGAGCAAACAGGAGAAAATAGGCCATTATTGGAGTTATAGGTTGTCAGTTGTACTGGAGTAAATTCATACTATAGATTCCTGCTGTACCTTCCAGCTGTTTTCATTCTGGTACCTTCCAGATGTTTTGAGCTTGAACTCCGATCAGTACCCTGACAATATGGGGAATGATCAGGAATGCTGAGAGTTGCAGTCCAAAACAGCTTGGAATAAGATGATACATTCCTGCAAGTTTACCTTGACCACTTCCCTTGTTGTTTTCACTTCACGGTTGTGTTTTACTTTTTTTTCTTGAAAGAAAAATAAAGGGTGCCCTCCCCAAGTGCAGTGAAAGGTCAAGTGACCTGTTCCATGTTCAAATATTAACCTTAACCCTGCTCCACAATCAAGACTGTGCATTCTGCATTCTAGGACACCGTGAGGACTGGTTTTCTTATTTCTTTTGGAAACATTTGGTCTTCTTCCATTTTTAAAAAGCAAGCTTTTCTCTCCTGATACCAGATGAATGTTTCCCTCTAGTCTGTGTGATGGGCAAGAAAAACAAAAATTCTTTAGGGAGACAGTTCAAGGAGGTCTGACACAATGTAAGAGAATGAGAATGAGAGCAAGAGAGAGAGAGAGAGATTGAGAGGGGGGCGGGGGGAGGGAGGGAGGGAGAGAGAGAGCAGGAAGGAAATGGATGGCATCTGAACACAGAATTGGAGAATGGAATTGCCTATAAATGTGGCCATGTGGTTTTCTGCATTGAAGTGACTACATTTGGCCACCGGTTGATGCAGGACTGGAGCATTAGTTTTTGATCAGCCTTTGGATGGCTCTGCTTAACGCCACCATGGGGGGAGGGGGAAGCTTTGTTGGAAGCTGCAGTCCCTTTGCCTGAGCAATGGTGTACATTGGCTCTTCCATTCAAGCCTTTCTCCGCCCCTTCCCTGACATTAGCACATTTGAATGGGCCACCGGTGAAGCCATTCATTGAGAACATGTACTGGGGCTTCTGGGTGGCCAAGGGCTGAGCTGAAAAACGCTTGTTAATGGACTGTGAGTCTCAGCCCATTGATGTACATGAACTCGGTGACCAAAGAAAAGTGAGACAAAGATGTCCCTCACAGGAACATGTAGGTCACAATTGGACAAAGGAAGGAGCTGACCGTCAGAGCTACTGGACAATGAAATGAAAAGTAGGCTACCTATAAATACGGGATTGCTGCTACCACCATTGTTTTGTGGAAGAATGCATTATTCTGCAGCATTTACCTGTATGATGAGAAATTCATCAGTTATCAGGCATTCCTTTAACTATGCCAGCCCGGATTCCAGCCACAATTAACTAGGTATTGATCAGTTAGATACCACTGAAAAGAATGCATGCTACTTTTATTGTTCTTTCACTGTATTTGTGGCTCCTTGTATTTTGTTCTCATTTGATTTCATAAAATAATTATTTTCTTTTCAAATAAATAAATAGCTCAACAGCTCAAGAAACTATCGTTACACTTACTCACAGGTTAAATTTCCCCCTGCTCCCTCCCCAGGTTTCTTAATGTGTTTGGCTTTATAATGCCCAAACCTAAGAAAATAGCATGTTCCTTGCTGGATTGGGGCAGCGTTTTGTCACATGCCTTTGGAAGAGGCATGAAGGCATGCAAGCTACTTTGTTCGTGGATTGTTTGTAGCCAGCATCTGGTGTTCAGAGAGACTCTGCCCCACAACATGGCGGTTCTGTTTCGCAATTGTGTGTGACTGCAGTGTTCCTGCTGAGGGTTCCAGCCAGTCTTCCATTCCTTTCATTCCCTCTCCCCAGCTCTCCACTGCCCCTAACAGTCATTCTACATCTGGGGGCTATGCTTAGTCTTCAGTGGGCTGATCTGGGTTACACAATCATAGAAGCATATGCAGTCATAGCATAGGCGCATATAATAGTTGGTAGGGGCCAAGAAGGCCATGGGGTCCAAGCTCCTGCTCAGTGCAGGACCTTTAGGTGCTAAACTTAAAGGAGAGTTGGTTGCTTATGGGAGTGGGTGTGTCCTTTTTTCTTGCTTGTGTAAACTTGGGAGCTTTCTGAAACCTCTCTGTACCTCCCTCAGTGAGTATCCCAGGGGCCAATGGATTGTTTAGAGTATGCTTTCTGAGGTTGCAGGCAGTGCACCAACCTCAGAAGGGGAGTTGGAGATCTTACCACTTATCCCACACTGGAAAAGCAAAGAGAAAAGAGTGTATTTTGGTGGGCAGAATGGGTAAAAGCCCAGGAAGGCCAGGTTTCAATTCTCCTGAACCTTCTTCAGCCTTCTTCTCTTTCCCTCCAAAGTATTCTCCCTAAATGCCTGTCCAGCAAAATCTGCAGGGTAGAATAGGGAGGTGAAGGTTGGCTCCACAGCTCCTCTCACCCTGCCCTGGATGATCAGATGCCTTTTAGCTTCTCATCACTGATTGATAGGAATGTGTTCAGTATTAATAGATATAATGCATATGTCCTCCATTTGGAGAATCCTTTAAAAAGAAGCTGTTCAAGACTGAGTATTTGAAAGCCATATAGTTACCTAAGCAGTAAAGTATGACTGGCACAAACGAACAGGGACAGCATTGTAACAGTCTGGTATGCAAGGGAGCACTGGATTGGGCATTAGGCATCTTAGCCCCTTGCACTGGTGCTCTGAACATCAGTGGCCCATGTGCTGAGGAACCAGGCAGCCACTGATGCTACTGCCCTTCAAGGTTAAGGGAACCCCTGGGTGAGTAGCATTTTTAAAAAGGAGTTTTGGCAGGGACTGAAGGTTTGTGTATGGCTGCAAGTGTGGCTTGTGTCATTTGCTATTCTTGGGTTCCATCAAGGACAGGGGGATATAAATACATGCACACACATTAAAATACTGGTTGGCTATTTGAGTCTAACAAAGAATGAAGTAATATTACCCTATATGGAATGAGAAATGCCAGGTGTCCAAGCTGGATTCTGAAAAGGAAGAGATGCCAGAGTTCATATTGCAAACAAACATTGTCTACTGGAGCACACCAAAGAAGTTCAGAAAAAGATCTGTCTACAGCAGACTACAGTAAAACCTTTGTCTGCGTGGACCATGAGAAACCATGAACAGGTGTTCTCCAGCACTTGATTGTCCTGATGCATAACTTATATCATGAACAAGAAGCTACAGTTAGTACAGAGTTTTTACTTTTTATTTATTATTACATTTCTTCACCGCCTATCAATTCAAAGGGGAGTTTACAAATTTGAAAATACTATAAATAATACAAAGCACATATAATAAAAGCATATGATAAAAACACAACAATCCCATTAATGAATACTGTAATACAATAAAACATAGGACAAAATCCCTCCACCACCAATGCAGCTAAATCTGATCCAGAGGTACAGTAAAGTATGTGGATAAAAATCTAACTAAATAAAAGGGTTTTCACTTGGCACCAAAAGGAACAAAGAGTGGGTACCAGGTGCACCTCTTTGGGGAGATGATTTTACAAATGGGGAGCCACAACTGAGAAGGTCCTTCCTCTAGTGGCTACCCTACTATGGAGAAACAGAATGGTTTCCCATAGGCAATGGTATCAGACAAGGATGTACTTTATTTTCCTTCTGTACAGAGAAATCTGGATTGGAATAAGAAAGAGTGAAAATTGGCAGAAGAAACATTGCTAATTTAAGATTTGCAGAGAATACCATATTACTGGCAGAAAGAAGCAATGACTTGAAATAACTCCTGATAAAAGTGAAAGAAGAAAGCACAAAAGCAAAACTGCAGCTGAATATTAAGAAAACAAAAATCATGTCAACAGGAGAATTACAGAACCAACTTGTTAATAATGAAGAAATCAAAATTGTGAAAGATTTCCCATACCTTGGCTCAGTCATCAACTCAATGGGAGAATGCAGGGAAGAAATCTAAAGAAGAGTGAAAAGATCATCAAATATAAGGACATTTAACTGGAGACCAAGGTCAAGATCAACCAAGCTATTGTACTCCCAATCACAGTGTAACTATGCGAAAGCTGGGCAGTCAAGAAAGCTGACAGTGATAAGGGCTTCTCCAAATGGGTACAATAATCATGTGAGAAAAGGCAGGGCAGATTGTACATAGAATTAAGATGATTTTTTTCATGTTGATCCTCACAATAGAGAACATTTTGACAATTAAAAGTTCACTCTGTGGGTTTTTTAAAAGGACCTACAAGAATGTCCTAACAGAAACACATTTTTCAAGATATTTATATGACTTACTGCCTGTATTTTATAGCATCTTAGGGCTTTATAGTGATGACTGAACTATTTAGCTTTACTGATTAAATGCTATTTAATAAAATTATTTCTTTCAGAGAACGCAAAATAAATTTTGTAATGGATAAATCAACATGTTAAAGGAATTAAAAATCTGCCTAACAAAAACTGGAAGATTGCGATTTGTTAGCAGATTGAGTCTGATGATAGCTGATAGCTGCTCAATTCCAAGCTGACTCAATGGCGGCCCCTGAACTACTTACTTGGGGCAGGGCGCTGTTTAAGTTCTTGTGGCACATGCCCCTTCTTTTCCCAGGGGATGGAATTCCTGTTACTATTAAACGGTGATTGAGTTTGCATGACGTAACAACTCAGAGGGGATAACTAGTCATGATAGGTTGCTGTGTCATCCAAAGCTAGACTGCTTCCTGCAGGGTGGGTTATATCTGGGCAACAAGCCACACTGACAATTTATGACTTTGTGTAGGGGTTGTTGAACCCACAGCACCATCTGAACCTGGAAGAGGGGTATCATCATGGTTGCAGAAAGCAGCAAATAAACTGCTTCACAGGAGTGCCAAAAAACTCTTGCTGATCTTGGTGAGCTCAGTTAGGTATCACTGATGGACCTTGACCAAGTAAGGCTGTCTATAGCTCGTTCTTTGCTCACTCGACAGCTGTCAGTTGGTGAGGTTTTAATTGAACTGGGAGATTTACACTGCATCTCCTTTTCATGAGCACTTTCTCTTGACAGCTGTCAAAGATTCTTTTCACTGAACCTATCAAGCAAATTTGAGATCTTTTTCTTATTTTTTTGAACTGGCAAATAAATGTTATGGTAGAATAGCAGCATCTATTCACATAAATGGGCAAAAAGAACTTCCTAGTGACCTCTGTATTTAATTTTTATGTATATACTTTATTAACTGCATTTCTATATAAGGATGAACAGAAGGTTGATCTCCAGATGTTTTGGACTTCAGCTCCTGGAAGCTCCTGCCAACATGGCCAATAGTCAATATTGTTGGAAGCTGATGTCCAAAACATCTGGAGATTTACCTTTGTTCTGCACTGAGCTAGTGGTTCTTCTGGAATTTTGAGAGGAGCCTGTCCCAAACCCGCTCAATAGTTGAAGGTCTCTGGGCAGTTCACGAAATAGGGGTTAAATGAAAGGCTGCACAAATATAATAAAACATAATGTAAATCTAAAACAAATTGAAAGAGCCATGGAATAAAAGTAAAACATGACCAACAGCAGTCGTGCAAGAATCTACAAAATATAAACAGCAGTAGATCAGTAGCAGCAGTGGTAATAAGCTAAAAAGCATGCAAGAATGAAGAAATATTCATTGGACACCAACAAGACTGCAATGTAGGAACAAGGTCAGATTCTCAAGGGAGGGTATTCCTTAACTGGCATATCTCCAGTGAAAAAGCCCTTTCCATGTTGTAAAATTAGGATAACTGGTTATGTTTTTCATACTCGTATTGGATCCCTGCTTCCCTCAATATTTTGCTTTCTTTACTTTTGTTTCCTTTCTTTCTCCTTGCTTTTATATCTGATACCATAGGCCAGCTGGCTGGATTTAAAAAGAAAATTAACTTCCTTGGTTGAAGCTGAAACAAACTATGTACAGTGCATCATTCCATGTTTATAACACAGAGTTGCTTTAGGAACATGTGGAAAAGATGGCAGTACTGGTCCCAAAGCACTTTTGGGTCTAATCTTGAAGTGCTCTGGATGGGAGGCCTCTCTTTTAAAATGATGCAATGAGGGCTGAAACAAGGGGCAGGACTGCCTCTGAGATCTAAGCCCCAAAGAGCTCTGATTCATGTTGCTTTATGGTAAGGCCAGATCAGTGTGAAATAGCCAATATTGAGCAGGAAGTGCCGCAGATCTTTTATTCCAATCAAAAAAGCACTTGGAACCAAAATTATGAACATCAGATACACTCTATTCTGAGAGCAATGAAAATTATGAACATCAGATACACTCTATTCTGAGAGCAATGAAAATTACATATATAAACATACAGTAAACCTACTGCAGTTCCACATAACCATCAAAACAAATACATACTTTGGCAGGCTTGAAAACAACAGGAGACCATGCATTTCACCATTTCACTTCCGCAGTTAAATGTTAGGACTTGGATATCTTAGGCCATCAGCATCGAGCCTATGGTGAGGTGTATGCCATCGCCTGCTGCCTCTAATTATAATAGTTACCTCGAACTTTCAGGAAAGTGGTTGATTTTGTAGTTAATTCCTGAAATATACTGGATTTTGAAACACATTCTTTTCATTTGTGTCTGAACAGCACCACACTCCACTCTTCTCCATTTGCTCACTGCACATAAGCCGTGGCTGAAGCTCTGCTTCTCTGCCATGCTAAACATATCCAAGATCACTCTGCTGCTAGAATGGAGGGGGAGGGCACTGAGAAATTATCCCAGCTGGAAAAGGGGGTGAACTCATGTCTGCAACCCTATGCATTTTTCCCAGAATGAAGCACAGTGCTGGATACTGTGCTGGATACAAACTTTGTGGCAGTGGGGAGCGGATGTGTGGGATGACCCAGCTTCTTTTAATTACTGCCCATCCATTTGGTTCCTCCTCTGGCACCAATCCATGTGGGCTATTCGGAGAGGGAATGAGAGAGAATGGAAACTTCTGCTTCTTCTCCTCACCCCTGTCACTGCTAGATAGCTGGTGAGCATGCAGGGATGGGAGGGAGCAGCAGGGCCAGGGAGCCTTCAGGAGGTCACAGGCTGAAGTGGATGCCTTGCGAGATGCCCAAGCCTGTGGACTCCAGATGCACGTTTGCCTACGTCTGAGGTGTTCAAAGCTTTGCTTCTGACAAAGGCGGCATCTCTTTGGGCCACTTTGCCAGGAGGGCACATCGATGGTGGACTGAACTAAGGTGAACAGTGCCTCTCTTCTTGCCCCTTCCTTTGCTCTCTCTCTCTGTCACCCCTTAAATCTACCTCTCTGTGCAGCAGACTGCTGAATGGGGCACAAGTGTCAAAGATCAGCATGGTTATGCACACGCCGAGGGGCCACCCTCCAGCTGGAGCCCCTGGCAAGAGCCCCCTGCCTCTCACTCTGCCCAGACAACAGGGTGGGTGCTGCCACCTGGTTGCTTACTGGTTGCAAGCAAGTAAGCAGGAAAGCAAGCGGTAGCAGTGATGAGAAAGAGCAAGAGGAGTGGATGACAATGACAGCGAGGAAGTAGACTCATGGAGTGGAGGGTCCTTTAGAGATATCATGCCCAAGGGCCTGCCCAGACCTGGAGCTGGCACTGCACAGACCACGCTCGTCAGTTCTCTGAACAGATGGCTGCAAGGGGTTTTGAAAGGTCTCAGGTTGCCCACAACTGAGCTACATCTCCTCCTCCTCCTCATCATCATTCTATACCACCTGATAGCCGAGGCTCTCTGGGCAGTTTACAACAGGAATTTTAAATAATACAATATCCATAAAAAGCTTACTATAGAAAAAATTAAAAACCAAATTTAAAATAGATACAAAAGTTATAGAAATGTAAACTAAAAGGGAAAACAAAACACATCTTCAGACCTATTTAGCAACTAACAAGCACCAGTAAACTAACTGAATTCCTTGAAGTAGAGGGAGGTCTTCACCTGGTGCTGAAAAGATCATACGGTTAGTGCTGGGCGGGCCTCAGTGGGGAGCTGGGTCCATAACTGGAAGGCAACCACTGAAAAGGCCCTTCTCTTTGTTGCTACCAGCCAAGCCACACTTGTTTGTAGTGTCCAAGTAGATGAAGGTCAGGAGAGGCATTTGCTCAGGTATCATGGTTCCAAGCCATGTAGATCTTTATTGGTTAAAACCAGCACCTTGAGTTAGGCTCAGAAGAAGTGGGTCAGAACAGGAGTTATATGCTAAAGAAGATCTCATTATCCTCATTCCAAAATAAGTGGGTAAGTGCTTGGAAAGCTTGGGAGAATCCCTGGAGAACAATTACATTACAGAAAGCCTCCTCAGACTCCCAGGAATAAAAAATTGTCTTATATAAAGAAGCCCAGTATATGAGCTGGACATTTGCTGCATCTAAAATGAATATGTTGAGATGAGAAAGCTGGCTGCAGAAGGAGGCTAAGAATATTGACCATCTGTGTGAACGAAGTGGACAGGAGGAACATTTGTATATGGGGCTATCTGAGAACAGGTGGAAGGGGCATTGGTGAAATTATGGTAGCTTTGTAATTTTTAATGATAAATTTTAAAAAGCCATCAATGTTCTCCAAAGAACACTGCTGTTTGAGTTTGCTTTTGAATATGTGTTTATTTATTTATTTTTGCCTGCTAGGTGGAGCACTCTGGTCAGTTTATAAGATGATCAGAGCAATCCTATGGTCCCATGGGCCACACCTAGATTGCTGTAGGATTGTTCGAATTCTCAGCTCTGAGCTCAGAGAATCGCTCCAACCCTTGAGTTGTGGATCCGTGCTGGATCCCCCTCATCCCCCCTCTAGACTTATCTTCCTTTGTCCCTCTGTCACCAACACCAGTCATTTCTCTCACAAGCCAGGAAGAAGAGAATGTTGCACACAACTACTGCTTCAAGCATCTTTCACTTTGATGCACCAAGCTCAATACTGGCCTTAATGTCCAGAGCATACTACCCATCTGCTAAAACCACGTGAGTGGAAGCATCAGAAGGACAAAGTAGCAGCTCTTACTGAGTGTTCTTCTCAAATCCAATTTACATGAGGAATCAATGAAGAGCTGGCCAGTCCTACTCCTCTACTGCAGAATGCTGAAGGGCCTTTGCAAAATACTGAAGAGCATCCAGTTCACCTGTGACATGACTGTAGGGAGTGGGGAGAGCTACTTGCTTCAGGATCCTCTTCCTCCCTGGAATGTTGCCACTCGCCACTCCTCAGGAGTCTCATGCACCCTGAAGGAAGGCTGCCCCACAGTTTCCTTTGCATCCACTTGGACGCAGCTTGTTTTGCCTATACCCAAGAAGCATGGCTTGTTGGAGGAGGAAATGACCCACCAATAACCACAAGCTCTTGCAGGGTTGTTTTCTTTCTCAAATGAGTCATAGTTCTGGATTCATATGACATGGTGTGCCTAAGGATGGAATTTTTAAAAAATGGTGCCCCACCTGCACCAGCAATTAATAGACACCACCACGGCTTCTTTTGATTATGTGAAATGTGTCACTGAGAAAATGCAGCGAGCTAGAATTGTAGAGCATAGAATTTTGGTACAAGGTGGCTATAATTTATTCATAAATTGATGGGAATTTTTACTCCAGTTATACCAAGCTGGATCAGGACGAACACATAGAGATTGCAGGGGCCTCCTGAAACCCCTTCTGTGATTGCTCACACTTCTCTTGCTGCAACAGGTAGGGGGGCATGGAGAGCAGAGAGAGAATATTTAAGAGAATAATACTGCTAGTAGTAGACCACAGAGAGAGGGATAGAGAGGGATGGGTAGGAGGCAGGTAGTTAGCAAATGAGCATTTCCCAGCTGCAGAGTGCCTGAGAAGGTCTAAGAGTGAAGGAGAACCCGCTTCCTTCCTCAGTTCCGAATCTGCATTTTCCCTTGCCAGTTTGTGAGAGGCAGGACCATGGGAAGACTAGGGAAGACTTCGCAAATGTATTAATTTGATATTAGTACTGCAAAATTGTTTTTCTTTGTCTCATGCCTCCTCCATTCGTCCCTCCCCCCCCAGCTGCACTTCCACAGTCATGAACTGTCATACTTAACCTTCCAACGTCACTTACAGGATTGTTAGCCAGTTTGGGATATATTCTGAGTCAGGTTCCCAAATATGAAGGGAAAGAAATCAATTAGGTTGGCAAACATGTTCCAGAGATCCAAAGGGACACACTTCAGAAATGCTTAATATTACTTCTGGATGGCTAGAGATTTCTTAAGTGACTGCTCCCAGACCTGAGTGCATTTCTCATTAGACCGTACCTGGATACTGAAATAACATTTTATTATCTAGAAAGGTGAAAATATGTAGGGTTATTTTGGCATGATTTTTTTAAAAACTGTCTCAACATTTCAGCATTCTGACGGACTGAATGTACCACTGTGAAATCGTTAAAAACCAAGGTTGCATTTCATTTGCAATAATGTCGTGAGACCAAACTATTCATCATTCTTCAAAAAGAGGTCATACCCTTACCTGTTTCTTTGAATTTGCAGGACGCATCCACAGTGCAACTTTATAAAAGAGAAATATTTCCATTTTAGCATTCAACTTCCGTAACCTTTGGCAACATGTGTTATCAATGGCTCTTTGTTGTTAAAAAAAAGAAAAGAGAAAAGAAAGAAAGAAAAAAAAGAAAAGAAAAGAAAAGAAAAAAAAAGAGTGGAACTGTAAGCTATCCACAAGGATATGCAGGGCATTGCTATAGCAACACTGTCTGCCTTCCAGCACCGTGAGAGAGGCTATGAATAAAAGATGGGGACCTGAAGACAACCAAATAGAAAAGGGTGTTTCAACCCTTCTAATACCTGACATTTCCAGTTATTTTGTTAAATTCAAAAACACAAAATCTTGGAACAAGACATAGAATGATTAGGCATGAGTGTTCACATACTGGAAATGTTACCAGCCAATGCACAGTTTGTGTAGGAAGTGTGCTAAAGAAATAAAAATGCTAAAGATGGCAAAAATAATATGCAATCGTTCATCCACCTACCTGCAAGTAAGCCCCACCAAACTCAATGAATGGGACTTACTTTCGAGTAGATGGGCAGAGGGCAGCACTGTACATAAAGCAATAATTGCAGTGGTTCTTGTGTGACCAGGATCTCTGAACTCGATCTGAAAACTATCATATATGCATTGTTTTATTATAAATAAAGAATATTCTTTACATTTGTGAAAGTGTATTTCAAAATATACAACGTATAATGCTTGTTATAAAGTTTATAGTGCTTATAACAAAGTTGTTCCATGCAAAGTATGGCCTGGATTTTCATGGGTTATGCTTTTTGCTAGAGTAATTGTATGTTGAGTGATGACCATTAGATTAACTTTGCCAACTGTACTCTTGAGTTTTGAGCTGGGTTATGTTAATTGTTTCTGACAACTGACTTAAAGGGCCCCCACCAAAATTTTAGGAGAGTTAAATATTAGTAAATTATGATGCCATTTCTGTATCCAGATTGTACCAAATACTAACTCTGCTGGGAAGCACTTTAATACAGATTGCTATGGGCATTTATTATATCCTCTTACTTCTTTGGGAAATAAGAAGATAAGTAACAAGCTATACTCAAATAATTAGAGCAAGCATTAATCCAGGCAGCAGAGAGTTGCTCTTGTCCATTTCCTCCCCAGTGATGGCTCCTCGGATGGGAAGTCTGGGCAGTTAGACTTACAGAACAGCATTGTGTGTTGCTGTCAAACCATCAATATTTAAAGGTTTGTTCTTTCCTCTTCACAAGAAAATTGAAATAGATTACAGTGGTGTTGTGAGGTTGTGACAATCAGTTCATAAACTTAGTTCTTTCTGATCCAGAGAACAACTTGGTCATACTTGGTCAACTTATCCTACAGTAAAGAAAGAACCAAACAATAGAGAATGCCTGGAAAAGTACAGGAGGAACATCTGTCAATAAAATAAAAAGGGGATGACCTTTCGCTTTAAAAGGGGAAATAGGCCATGGTAAAGGCACAATACTGCAAAGTGTGTGGTAGCTGGACATTTACTCTGAAGGGTTAGACTTAAGCTGCCACTAAAATTTGGGATAGAGGATATTTTAAGTCGAATTGCAGGTTGGGGGATGAGAAGTTCCTGATCAGCTCAAACACCTGAGGGATTTCAGGTAGAGTTAAAAGAGTTTTCCTAAAACTTTCAAAATTTGCTAAGAGCAAATTTTTCTGTGTTGATATTTAATTCTGGCTAAAGTAAGAGTCAAAGCCAATAAGGTGGTTCCTCACAGGAAAATTATCAGAGGAATTATACAGAATGTAGCAAAACTAATGAAATGTCTCAGAGAGTGCTGCACATTCTCAATTAAAACTTCAATTTTTAAGCGAACACCTGTCAGCGAGGGGGATATTTATTTATTTATTCATCCATCCTTTCAAAGAAATAATACACTTCCACACACACACATGTGCACACAATTGTATCAAATTTCTTGATGAGAGAAGGCTTATCTCAAATATTAGTAAGCCCACCAAAGGAAAAATACTTGATGTATCTTTGGTACATGGGCAAAATATATATTCAAGATTTTTCAGTAAAAACTGGAGATGAAATCTATACTGTATGCGGCTGTTGTGTGCATGTGCGTGTCTGTTTCAGCATACAAAACAAAACATTAGGGGCCATCAGAAGGGGGTCTGCAAGGAGAGAGGTAGAGCCATCCTGCTAAGCCATTTTTCCACAGGAACATATCTCCCCCATCCCCATTTCCCTCGGCCCTGGTGCTCTGAACGACACAAAGCTGGAATTTCTGGGGTGCAGTCAGGAAGGCTCTGGAAAAGCTGGTCCCAACGTCCTGTCAATCTCCAAAAACACTGCTAGAATTGCCCTCCACCCCAACAAAAGGGCATCAAACCTTGATCTAGTGCATTTATGCTCCCCGCAGCCTGCTCCCACCCTACCTTCTTCCCTCCCAGCACTGGCCTGGCATGGCTTTGGATTTGGCAGTTTTGAGCAATTAGTCTTTTCCATTCTGTTTCTAGGATCAACATCCAAAATGCAGAAGGCTTGTTCCAGTTTAGCTGGTTTCTAGATGAAGTCAAAAGTTATTGTTGCTTTGGGGGTTCATTGGCTCCTGGTTTGTATCTGAGCCAAATTCAAAGTGTTAGTGTTGAGCTTTAAAGCTGCCCAGAGATTCCACTTGGAGTAGCGGGTGAAATACAAGTGCCAAAAATAATACAAAAATAAAGTCCTAAATGGCTTGGGACCAGAAGGAACATCTCCTTCCCACCTGTACCTACCTGGACCTTTAGGTCATCTTCTCCAGTCATCTTTGGAGGCCCTAATCTGAATGCCCCCACTGAAGGTATCTAGGTAGTGAGAGTGAGGACCTGGGAGATCCAGATTCTAGTCCCCACTTGGCCGTGAAGCTTACTGGGTAACTTTGGGCCAGTCATACGTTCTCACCCTAAACTACCCCACAAGATGAAGGAGCCATGTAAGCCACATTGGGCTGCTCACAGATGCAATGTGATGATGATGTAAGCCCCTTGAGATCAGCGGGAGAGGCCCTTCTCCGGGAGCCCCCCGCGAGAGAAATTAGGAGGGTGGCTACTCGGAGGAGGGCTTTCTCAGCGGTGGCGCCTAAGTTATGGAATGCGCTCCCTAGAGAGGTCCGCCTGGCACCGTCATTATTTGCTTTTCGGCGCCAGGCAAAGACCTTTTTATTTAAGCGGCATTTTAACTGTTAATATTATTTGATCTTATCTGGCCAGGGCAGCTTATTTTATATTGTATTTTTTGGATTTTTAATGTTTATATGTGTTGTAATTTATTTTATAATTGCCTTTATTTATTGTTTGTAAGCCGCCCCGAGGCTTCGGCGAATGGGGCGGCGTAAAAATGT
>NW_025335761.1:32326350-32419575 GCF_004798865.1 Varanus komodoensis
TAAAAATGTTTTAATAAATAAAATAAATAATAAAATAAATAAAATGATGAGCTATAAGAGGGAGGGCTTTCTCAGTTGTGGGACCCCACTTTTGGAATGAACTCCCCAAAGCAGTTCACTTTGGTGCCTTCATTGTTACATTTTCAGTGCCAGGCAAAGCATTTTCTTTCTTTTCTCCCAGCCATTTCAGAGATCTAGCTCTAGATTTTTATTGCTAATTTACCAATGTTTACTGTATTGCACTATACTGTATTAGATTCTTTTGGGTATCTGTATTGTGTTTTATATTTAACCTCTTCTATGGCATTTTAGTTTCTTAGCTGTTTGTAACCCACCTAGGATAACAGTAGTTATTAAACAGCTAAACAATTAGAAGGGCTATTTCCATGCAGCAGACTAGCACTTACAACTATATTAGAAAAAGTAGTTCAGACTATATAGTTAAATGCTTTTTATGCAGTTAACTGCTATATAGAATTTATGTATGTATGTATGTATGTATGTATTTATTTATTTAGGGAACTTCTATGCTGCCCCATTTGCCGAAGCCTCGGGGCAGCTCACAATTAGCAGCAAAATTGCTCTCATCCATAAGACCCTCCATTATTTAAATAATTCATCATTTATTCTCAAATTGAATACTCTAAGTAAATAGTAAATCAGTCAACAACAAGAATGTGGAGTGAGTCTGCATGTACAAGCAGTGGGTGCCAACAACCCTCTTTTATTTCTGAAGTTAATGCCTGAGCTCCATGTGTTCCATTTCTGATGGCTGCATCCAGAGTCTTCTAGCAATTTATCTTGATTCAAGAAGAGATGAGTTGCATCAGAAAGGTCCCAGGGCCTGCATGGATTTGCTGTTTACAGGTCTGATTCAATAGCTTACCTGAACAGATATTAATTGTCATGGACATTATAGTCCTCTCCTTTTCTTCCTTTCTCTCTGTGGTGATGATAATTTTCCACAGTAATTTTCTTAAAATTAATAGGCTTTATGTCATTTTGTTCCTAAGTATGGGTCGTTTGTTAGATGTTTGTAACTTAGGGGCTGCCTGTATCTATTAAAATACAGATATGCAAAACAGCAGTGGTTTCCTAAACCCATTTAGACCCCTTCCTCCTTCAAAGGTATGCCCAACGGAAGTGCTTTCACTTGCTGTTTAAAAGACAGTAGCATGGAAGAAGGTGTTTCAAAGTCTAGGTGCCACTGTAGAAAAGGCCATGTCCCTGATCACTTATATGGGGTCTAATTTGGTCATGTTGGGCAAAGTGGAAACTTTGCCTACTACTCTGTGAGAGACAGGGTGTGTAGTGAAAAGAAAAGCGAAGTCAATGTTAGAATGGAAAACAAAATAGCAAGTATCATATTAAAATAGTACAATAGTAAATATCCATGGTATGTATTATAAAATTACTGTGTGAAGATCATACTGATGGAAAGTTCTTCAGTAGAGGATTCAGTGTCCATTAAAAGGGTGGTCCTGAGCAGCTCAAGTCCTAAGTATCTGAATGAGCATCTTCTCTCATATGTGCTGGTTCATGACTGGAATACTGCAAGTGAAGGATATAACTTGTTTGGGAAGAACAGAAGGAATAGAAAAGGAGATGGAGTAGCATTATATTTTAAAAATACTCATCTTTGCAGAAATACAGGAAGATGAGCCTAGTAGCCCCACTGAGAGCATTTGGGTCAACATAAATATGTCAAGGAATTAAAAGAAGCTTATAGTCCGAGTCTAATACTGACCACCCAATCAAGGCAAAGATGAGGATGAAACTCTTGTTAAGCAAATTGCCAGTTTTTCAAGGAAGTGTGACATGGTAATATTGGGTTCAATTATTCCTGATATCTGTTGGGAGACAGATTCTTCCAAAAGTGACCCACAAGAAATCCTTGTCACGTATGGCAGATAACTTTGCTCTACAGAAAGTGAAGGAAGATGCTAATAGGGAGGACTTAGAGGATAAAGTGGAAGTTAAGAGAACTCTGGGGGAAATTGACCACAATATACTTAAGTTCTTGATTTTAAAGAAAGCAAAAATGGAGCATAGCCATACGTGTACTCTCAATTTTGGGAAACTGGATTTCAATGATCTCAGAACAATAATAAGTGAGGTTCTGTGGTAATTGACCCTAAGGAAAAAAGGAATCCAAGAGGGGTGGAAGTTTTTTAAAAAAGAAAAATTAAAGGCACAATTACAAATAATTCCAAAAACAAAAGATAGAAGATGACAGAAAAAATGAACTTCAAGTTGAGCTAAAAACAAAAAAGGACAAGTATAGGAAGTAGAAGGAAGGCCAAGTGACAAGAGTACAGACAGATGACTCAGAAGGGTAGGAATGACATCAGGAAGGCTAAAGCTAATCATGAGCTACAGCTAGCAAAGGATGCTGAAAACAACAAAAAGGCCTTTTCAGGTATGTTCACAGTAAACAACAGAGGAAAGAAATGGTGGTTCAGTTTCTCAGTTAAAATTGGTAACAGACTATGAAGAAAAAGCCAAAGTGCTCAATTTCTACTTTGACTCAGTCTTTTCCCAAAAGCAGGTCTATGACCCCCACCCCCACAGCAGAAATGAAGTACAAACTGAAGGATCAGGATTGAAGCTTGAGATGAATAAGAAAATTGTTGAGGACTCCTAATTTCTTTGGATGAATTCAAATCTCCAGGGCCTCATCAGCTAGAGTAATAAAGGAACAGGCAGAAGAACTCTCAGAACCAGTGTTTATCATCTTTAAGAAATCATGGAGGACAGGTGAAGTGCCAGATGACTGGATGACAACTAATGCTGTCCTTATCTCCAAAAAGGCAAAAAAGAGGACCCTGGGAACTACAGACCTGTTAGTCTGACATCAATCCCTGGGAAATTGCTGGAGCAGATAATATGGAAGTCAGTCTGTAAGCACCTTGAAGACAATGGAGTAAATATTAGAAGCTAAATAACCTCCCTTGTGGACTGTGGGAATGCTGTGGACATAATCTATCTTGATCTTAGCAAAACTTTCAACAAAGTGCCCCATGATATACTGGTTAAAAGTGGGCTCAATGGAATGACTATCAGGTAGATCCACAGTCAGCTTTGGAACTGGACTCAGAGAGTGCTTCTCAATGGCACCTTTCAGGCTGGGGAGAAATAATGAGCAAGGCACTGCAGGGCTCAGCCCTGGGCCTCGTCCTCTTCAACCTTTTTATTAATGACTTGGAGGAAGAGGTGTGGGGGATGCTGATCAAATTTGCAGATGACAGAAAATCGGGTGGGATAGCTAATTCCCTGGAAGACAGAATCCATTGCCTAGGGAGGTTGTGGGCTCTCTCACCCCACAGGCATTCAAGAGGCAGTGAGTCAGCCATCAGCACTGAGCAGGCAGTTGGGCTCAATGGCCTTTTGGCCCCTTCCAACTCTACTATTCTATGATTCTGTGATTCTATAATCTACTGAAGTCATCCTGGGTACACCTGGAGCACAGGAAGCCGACTTATACCAAGCCCTACCATCATTTCCCCTAACTCAGTATTGTCCCAACAGCACCGGTGCTCACAGTTGCACAGCACCATTAGTCCCCATGAAGGTGGATGTGGCAGTTGGTGGCTTCAAGGTGGAATAAATGAATTTCTTGGGAATTTAATTTTGGGGTTGGCTTATCTTAGTTTAGATGAAGTGCCCTAGGACTTTTTTTTACTGAATCAAAACTTTACTAGTTTTTTTTCCCTTTTGTCATGATTTGCACACAAACTACCCCCCTCCCCCCCAAATCTACAAAATGTACCTGCTACCCTTATCTTCAGGAGTGTTCTTTTCACTTCATCTCATGAAATCCTGAGAAGTAAGAACAAAAACCTGGACCATAAAATTTGGCACAACTTTGGTCTATATTATTCTGATTCGCATATCATGACCACTCAGGATCTTTTTCATGAACAAGCAGTGGTAAAGAGGTTTGCAGCTTCTTGGCAGTCTATGCATTCCCATTGCAAATGGAAGGAGTTAAAACAAGTGTGTGTCTCTCAATGAGTTCAGACAACATGTTAGTCCAGACAAAGGTTGAGTGTGGGTTGTCAGTGAACCATGGTTATCATGTTGTCTGAATTAAAGATGTGTGAGGAATACTTTTTGGAGGTGGGAAACTGTTGGATTCCCTGGGCCCTGCTCCTTGGACTCTGATCCACTTTGCAGCAGTCCTGACTCTGATCCACTTTGCGGAAGACCACCCTGTGTCCACAGAGCGCTTGTCAGCATCTGAACCCCATGCACTGTGCAAGCAGTGTCCCTCTTCTGCACCCCTTGCAGCAAGCACCCTCACCTGAGGTAGAAGAAGGTTGGCCGTGCAGAGCTTGCCAGGAATGGACACCTGTGCGACTGCTAGCGGCATCCCTCTTCCTTCCACGCCTAGTTGAGCAACCTTCACTCCACGAGTGCTTGCAGAGCTCCTCTCAGAGCTCACTTTGTAAGACTGGCTGAGCACGACAGGAAGTCCATGAATGCTAGAGGAATACATTCTGCTAGGTTTTTTTCCAAACCCTAGTCTGAACCCAGCTATGCCAAAAAGCCATGGCTATGAACAACCCATTAAGAGATTCCATTGTTTGTTGTTAGGTTATGAACTTGTTCACCATGGTTTCTTATTCTAGCTGGGTCCAGACAACATGACAATCCATCTTTCAACAAAAACCTATGGTTCAGTGATAGCCCTGAGTGAGGGTTATTGCGTTGTCTGAACATGGCCTCTGTGTTGTCTCTCCCCCATCAACCCAGAATTCCATGTGTGAATGAAATGATTAGCAATTCAGATTTCTATTTGTCTATTTAAGCCTGTATTATTTCTTTTGATTAATAACAACGTGGGGACTCGGGCAGGGATTTTGTCTATCACGTCCTACCTGGTGCTTTGAAATGAAACTGTCTGGAGTTGAAACTGACCCTTTGCATGCCAAAGATTGAGACCCATCTTCTCTCTCCATCACATTCTACTTGTGAGTTTTCAATGTATATCTGGCTTGCATATGGTAGTCCCTAATCTGATTGTTACTTTCCACTTATACGCCTCATTTTTCCTCTCTCAAGCAACTCGTTCTCCTCCTCTTCACTTTATCCTCAGCAACACTATGAGATTAAGAGTCTATGACTGGTCCACAGTCACCAGTGACCTTCATGGCTGAGTGGGAACTAAAACACGGATTTCCCAGTTCCCCGGTCTAACACTCCAACCATCTTTTAACCCCCCACCTCACTGAGGTGACTGCTTCTTGATTCCTTGCCAGATTGAGATTTTATTTACACATGTTCTTTTTTGGGGGGTGTCTTTTTCTGCCTTTTTCTAATGTTCCATTACACAACCACAAGGTGGTGTGATCCAGCAGAATTCCAAAGATACACAGACCATTCATTCCAGTTAATGCTGCCATTTCCAAGCAGGACTATGCTTTCCTCAATATCAAAAAGCATGGATACTTGGAAAGCACTGAAGAGGTTCTGGAGCATCTCAGTGCAGGGTAAAGCATCCACAAGTAGGAATCAGGAGTGAGGAATCAGGAGTGCACAATAAATGCTTCATGTAGAGGAGCCCAATTTGGATCTTAGCCTGATCCAAAACAATTTCTTGCCCACTTATCAACTCAGCTCCCTCTCTCCTATATCGCTTTCCATAGCAGATGATTTCCTGTCTCAGCTGAGCTGCCTCTGCCATCAAGGACTCCCTTCCCTCTTCCCTTTTTACTGGTGCTTTATTTAAATGTGACCTTAAGCCATTCCCTTCTCTGTTCACTTGTGCCTGACACTCTCTCTGAAGTGTTTTGGGAAGGCCTGCAAAGAACGCTACTTCAAAAATTAAATGAGATGTCTAACGTGACATGAGCACTAATGGTCTGCCTGAGTAGGGAATTCAGTTGGGGCAGTAAGAGATGGGGTAGGAATTTAAAAAAACAAATGTATATTTATATCCCCAAAGTCATCTAATAGTCATAAGATGTGATCCAAAGTCAAGTGATTAATATGGTTCCTGCAGAGCTGAGGACTGTCCTGCTAAATTGCTCTGCTGACCTTGATCACTGCCACCACCACCTTCACTAATTTAGGATGAGGTATAAAATGTTACTCAATATGCACATAAAATTGAAGTTTATTAAACTTTTGACCTTCTTACATCATTTAATGAAATAGCAGGGGCTGTGGATTGAAACATATGCTGCCAAAATGCAGTGTTTTGAATTGTGTTACATCTGCGGGTCTTTGTGCTCCTGTAAATCCATCTAAATTGACTTTTGTCATGCTCATGCATGGCTCAGTGTTTTCAAATGACTTGCAATCAGCCACAGTTGTTGGCTGAAAAACCAGCCGAGGGAGATTGATATTGTGCTGCAGTTTGTGTATATAAGAAATTCCTATGATCAACAGAGAAAAGACTGTCATTCAGTCTAATTGTGGCCGGTACAATGTGACAATTACCCGAATGCACAGGGGGATAAATTAGTATAGTACTTTCTTTTAGGTTATTTTGTCTTCTAAGAAGCTTTAGAAAGGAGAATGCAAAACCCAGGTTTTTTTCTGACAAAAGTGTGCTAGATTTTTCCATAGAATGCACAATGCACCTACACAAATTGCTGATAGATTGAAATAATTCCCATGGGGTCACAAATGTCAGTAGTGACTTTCCAAATTGCTGTGTTTGGAACTGGAACATTTTGTCAAGACATTTTTGCATATATGAATACCACGGCTGTCTACCTCCTTTCCTACACAGACATTTTCTGTTTTAGAAATAATTTAGATAATAGCTGCTTCTTGCTCACAGGCCTATATTTCTAATATTTATAAAACTTTTCCAAGAAGCAAAGTTCCATCAGCTATTTTCAGAAAGATGCTAGAATCTTAGCAAGATTTGATGTGCCTTGGTTGCCTGGACTATATGCCACTAAGAAGAGAGAGAGGGAAAATGCCACAGGCTCAGCCAAATGGTTGGAGAAATTATTTTTATTTCACTTCTAAATTGCTCCAATAGTCAAAGCTTTTCGGGAAGTTTGCAGCAACTAAAAACATAAATTGCAACATAACAGAGAGTACAAATGTAAAAGCAGCAAACAGGGAAGCAGATGGGTCACCGAGAATGGGACTGGCTCACAGAGTCTCTTTCTGATGTGTGCTGCCACGATCAGCAGTGACCAGGGGAGAAGACTGGTTGCTGGACATGGTGGCTGGTGCCCCACCCATAGCGCCCTCTTCCCACATTCTGCAGCTGCTCCTGATGGGGAAGGGCACTGGTTGCATAACTTGGGGGCTTGCAAGTGTTTGTAGACCTCTTCCTCACTTGGCAGGATAAAGCTGCTGGTGCTAGAGGAATGGATTCTGAATGGGTTTGTCCCAACTCTAGTAAGTACCATGGTGCTTACACAAAGTTCATTCTGTATCTAAAAGATTGTTGTTCAGAATGGTATCATCTTCCAAGGAGAAAGGGCACTAAACCAAAGGGACTGGAGCAAAAAAAAAGCCTGCACAAAGTGCATCCACCATTTCTGGGAATTGACAGATGTTAGGGAAGCAGTCTGCTGGTCAGGAATAAATAAGCAGCTGAAGACATTCATGGCAGATCCTGGGAAGTGTGCAGATCCTGGCAAGACCATCAGCCCAAAGAAACGCTATTATAGCATGACACTCCAGAGAGACTTAGAGCAAATTATGTGTGGGTTTGTTCAGCAGGCCACACAAGGACTACATGATCATTAAAATATTACTTTGTAAACTTCAGGGAGATAGATTACTTACCAAATAACTTTCCTGGAGCAGTCATCTGTAAGATAAAACACTCTTTAAACAATATGGGATTCCAAACATTATGTGTTTATAGAATGGGCCTCAGTTTGTTGTAGCAGAGTTCCAAAGATGCAGCGCGGAGTAGGATGAACACACTGTTTCAAGGTGATGAAGTGTAGTTGTTGTTTTCAAACTTGGAAAAGTCCTTAGCTTTCAGTAGAGTGAGTGATACTATATCTCGAGACCAGAGAAGCTAAATGGGGCCTTCATCCATGTACTGACCTGATTTGCATGGTGAATCTATGTTGTCTGACTGTTGTTTGGCAACCTACTGGGAGAATCCCAGAAAGGAAGCAAAAAGAAAGGAGGTCATGCCTTAGTTACAGGAGACAAACATGCTACGTCCCATTTGAACTGCTGCAATATGGTCTACCTGAGGCCGCCTTCAAAAGTTGTTCAGGATCTTTCACTGGTCTCTACTGCTAGGGTCATACTGTTGACTGGAGCTTGTTTCAGGGAATAGGTGACTCTCCTGCTGCAACAGCTTCTCTGACTACTGGTCTGTCTTTGGACAGAATTCAAATGCTGGTTATGACTTCTAAAGGCCTATCCAGCTTTGGACTGATTGCAATGGTTTGTGCTTGACTATTGGACACAGAGGTGTTTACCACATCTAGAGCAGCCAGGAAAAGCCATGGATTTTCAGACTATAGCTGTGAACAGGAAAGACAATCAGTTGGTTTAAGAAAATGAATGGTATGCTACTGCTTGGATGTTGCTTTGTGGGATTTTTTATTCGTTGGCATTATGTCTTTTTTGTATTGTTCTCTTTTGTTTGAATACAAGATAGTTTATTTCTTGATTGCATATTTTGAGTTTTATTAAAATGTCATAAGCTATGGAAGATTAACTGGTACTGAAAAAAGGAGAGGCAGTTGAAGCTGCAGGTAGAGAAGTCCCCTTATGAATTACCGAATGCCACTTGCATGTCATCAGTGATGACAAAGTTACACATCACCAGAAAAAGAGACCAGAAGACATTCTATGAAATAAATAAATGGGAGATTGAACTGTAAAATCTGGTATCTGGATCAGAAAAAGTCAAAAGCTGCTTCTGCGTAAACAGACCAGAGCCAAAACTACTCCTGTTTTTGCTTTTGCTTTCTGAACTTCTCCCAATGTTTCCATCCTAATGTGCATGGGACTATATATCCCATCATCCTCAGCCAGCATGACTATAGCCTCGCTCTACTTTGGATCCACATAAAGAGTCCTGCATTCCCCACCCTTGCACGAAAGACATGGAGAAACACCCCATATCTCTGCTATGATGCCTATGGTCAAATGCAGTTGAGACAGTTCTTTATCTTGCTAATGGGAAGGGGTCTACGGAGGAAGCCTGCACCTGCATTTCTACAGTAACATTCAAAGTTTGACTTTGTCACCTAGCTTGTGACCAGATTCCCTACAAGTTTGCCTGTATATACCTGAAGATTACCTTCCGTGGTTTGTGTCTATGAGGCCCTGCCAAAGGCAGTGAGGTAGTTGGCTATGAAAAATAGGGACTTTTCTGTTCTGGTACCCCAGTTGTGGAATGAGCTTCCTAGAGAGGCTCACCTGGTGCCACTGCTGTGCTTTACCTGGTGCCAGGAGAAGACTTCCTTGCTTTCTCTAGAATTCTAAGTTTCCCATCTCTATTATTTTAGATTCTTTGCTCTATTTTAAGTCTTTGTACTGAGTGCCTTGTCGCAGCAAAGGAGCTTGTGTAGCTCAATGAAGCTATGAGCTATGCCGTGCAGGGCCACCCAAGACAGACAGGTCATAGCAGAGAGCTCTGACAAAACATGATCCACTGGAGAAGGAAATGGCAACCCACTCCAGTATCTTTGCCATGAGAACCCCATGGACAGTACCAAAAAGCAAAAAGATATGACGCCGGAAGATGAGCCCCTCAGGTTGGAAGGTGTCCAATATGCTACTGGGGAGGAGCAAAAGGCTAATACTAGTAGCACCAGAAAGAATGAAGCGACTGGGTCAAAGCCAAAAGGACACTCAGTTGCAGATGTATCTGGTGCTGAAAGGAGAGTCCGATGCTGCAAAGATCTATACTCCATAGGAACCTGGAATGTAAGATCCATGAATCGAGGCAAGCTGGATGTGGTCAAACAAGAGATGACAAGACTAAACATCGACATCTTGGGAATGAGTGAACTAAAATGGACAGGAATGGGTGAATTTAATTCAGATGACCATCAGGTATACTACTGCGGGCAAGAATCCCTCTGAAGAAATGGGGTAGCCTTCATAGTCAATAAAAGAGTAGGAAAAGCAGTACTGGGATACAATCTCCAAAATGACAGCATGATCTCAGTTCGAATCCAAGGCAAACCATTCAACATCACAGTAGTCCAAGTCTATGCCCCAACTACTGGTGCTGAAGAGGCTGAAGTTGACCAGTTCTATGAAGGCCTACAACACCTTCTAGAATTAACACCCCAAAATGATGTCCTCATCATCATGGGGGATTGGAATGCTAAAGTAGGAAGCCAAAAGACAACTGGAATAAAAGGCAAGTTTGGCCTTGGAGTACAAAATGAAGCAGGGCACAGGCTGGTAGAATTTTGTCAAGAGAATAAGATGGTCATAGCAAACACTCTTTTCCAACAACCCAAGAGATGACTCTACACATGAACATCACCAGACGGTCTACACAGAAATCAGATTGACTATGTGCTCTGCAGCCAAAGATGGAGAAGCTCTATACAGTCAGTAAAAACTAGACCAGATCATGAGCTTTTTGTTGCAAAATTTAGGCTTAAATTGAAGAAAGTAGGGAAAAGCACTAGGCCACTCAGATATGATCTAAATCATATCCCTGATGAAGATACAGTAAAGGTGACAAATAGATTTAAGGAATTAGATCTGATAGGCAGAGTTCCTGAAGAACTATGGAGGGAGGTTTGCAACATTGTACAAGAGGTAGCAACTAAAACCTTTACCAGTGCTTTTTTTGTAAAAAAAAAGAAAAAAGTGCCAGAACTCATGTCTTGGGGTCACACTTTTACACAATAGTTGCTGCCGGCACTCACGCGACCAGGGGCTGAACAAGCCACTTCCATGGGCCACCTGAGGTCCAGACTGGAGGGTGCCCTCCTGTGCTTTAGAGGCATAAACAAGCCCTGTGCCACTCTCTGAAAATCACCTTGTGTAAACTAAAGGGGGGGGGTGAGCGAGGGCAAATGGGCAGCTGAGTGCTCTTCTGTCCTCTTGTAACAGGGCAAATGGTGGAGGTGATGGACCAAAGGAGGGAAGGCTGTGGCTTTCCAGGTGATGCTGGACTACAGTTCTCATCTTTCCCCTCCCTTAGCAAACTTGTCTCAAACTAATGGAGCCCAGCAACATCTGGATGGCCACAAGCAAACCACCCCCACTGCAGAGTCTCTCAATTGGCTGGGCTCTAACATTTCAGACTGCCGGGGGGGGGGGGGGGGTTGTGTGCACGTGTGCAAGAAAGTGAATGTATGGCTGTTCCATTGCATCATTCTCAAGCTCAGAGTACAGCAGAAGCACCTGCAGCCTCCCCCACACACACCCTTGGACATTGCTGGGCTTTAATTTCCATCAGCCCCAACCAGCCTACCCGCTGGCAAAGTAAGATGGGAGTAGCAATTCCGCAGATCTGGAGGGTTGCAAGTTCCCCAGCATGGAGCAAGATCATCTCAGTGTGGCCTCCCCACATTACGGTTCTCTCTGGGAGTGAAATGAAATGATTTCACCTCCTGCAAAGGAAATGCTGCCCTGGCAGGGCTGCAGGTGCTCCCCAGAGACTGGCCGTCTGGATGCAGCCTGCAAGGCCCAAGCCACCAGGATGGGGGAAGGTGAGGAGGTGGCCCTCACCCACAGACTGGGCTGGGAGCAGACCCGGGCAGAGCAGGCGGGCTGTCCCATCAGGGAGACCACGAGGCAAGGAAAGCAGAGAGTAGGGGAGGCGGCTGTTTATTGGTGAAGAGGTCTGAGCCCCACCGGGCAGGAGACGGGAATGCTGAAAGAGGTCAAATTGCCAACATATGCTGGATCATGGAGAAAGCTAGGGAGTTCCAGAAAAACATCTACCTCTGCTTCATTGACTATGCTAAAGCCTTTGATTGTGTGGATCACAACAAATTCTGGCAAGTTCTTAAAGAGATGGGAGTACCTGACCATCTTATTTGTCTCTTGAGAAACCTATATGTGGGTCAAGAAGTAACAGTGAGAACTGGACACAGAACCACTGATTGGTTCAAAATTGAGAAAGGAGTTTGGTAAGGCTGTATACTGTCGCGCTGCTTATTTAACTTATATGCAGAGCACATCATGAGAAAGGCGGGGCTAGATGAATCACCATTTGGAATTGAGATTGCTGGGAGAAATATCAACAACCTCAGATATGCAGATGATACCACTCTAATGGCAGAAAGTGAAGAAGAACTAAAGATGCGGGTGAAGGAGGAGAGTGCAAAAGTTGGCTTGAAATTCACCATTAAGAAAACTAAGATCATGGCATCTGGTCCTATCACCTCCTGGCAAATAGATGGGTAAGAAATGGAGGTAGTGACAGATTTTATTTTCCTGGGCTCCAAGATCACTGCAGACGGGGACTGCAGCCAAGAAATTAAAAGACGCTTGCTCCTGGGGAGGAAAGCTATGGCAAATCTAGACAGCATACTAAAAAGCAGAGACATCACCTTGCCGACAAAAGTGCGTATAGTCAAGGCTATGGTTTTCCCAGTTGCAATGTATGGCTGTGAAAGTTGCACCACAAGGAAGGCTGAGCGCCTTTGAATTGAGGCCTTTGAATTGTGGTGCCGAAGGAGACTCCTGTGAGTCCCTTGGACTGCAAGGTGATCAAACCAGTCGGTCCTAGAGGAGATCAACCCCGACTGCTCTTTAGAAGGCCGGATACTGAAGATGAAACTCAAATACTTTGGCCACCTGATGAGAAGGAAGGACTCCCTGGAGAAGAGCCTAACGCTGGGAACAACTGATGGCAAAAGAAGGGGATGGCAGAGGATGAGGTGGCTAGATGGAGTCACTGAAGCAGTTGGTGTGAGCTTAGGTGGACTCTGAGGGATGGTGGAGGACAGGAAGGCCTGGAGGAATGTTGTCCATGGGTTTGCGATGGGTCGGACATGACTTCGTGACTAGCAGCAACAACAACTGTTGCTAGGCTTTTCTTTGTCTTTTACTATTACATTATAGTGTAACCAGTGCAGGTGAGAACTAGTGCTTCATATGACTGGAAGTGATATTTCTATTAATGCAGTCCAAAATAGCATTTGCCTTTCTTTTGAGCTGCATCACCTTGTTGAGTCATATTCAGCTTGTGATGTACAATAACTCTGAGTTCCCTCTTGCTTGCGCTATTGTTGAGTCATCTTGTAACTATGCATTTGTTTCCTTATTCTAGGTGAAGAATGCTGCATTTGTCCTTGTTAAATTTCATTCTGTTGTTTGCAGCCCAGTTCTAATCTATCAAGATAACTTTTAAAGTTCTTTCTGCCTTCCAGGGTATTTACTGTCCCATCCAATCTGCCCCTACACATCCTCACTCAAATCATTAATAAACATTTTGAAAAGCACTAGGGCTTGAAAAACACTTATTTCCTCTCTGCAGTTTGAAAAGGTGCCATTGATAAGCACTCTTGGGGTCCAATTCTGTAGCCAACTGTGGATGCACCTGGTTGTTATTCCATCCACCCATCCATCCATTTGAGGTTTTATCTGGTTTGCTAAACAAGAGATCATGGAATGCTTTGTCAAATTTCCCTAAATCCCTTTGAATCGTTTCTTGAATCCAGCTTCCAGTTTCACCTGAATTTTCACTCCACCATTCACTGTCAAGATCTTCTGAAATTGTATCTTACCTTTATCTGTGCCATCACCTGGACCACCCTAAGGCCTAATAGAGGTACTACTTTGTGGTCAGTGGTATGACCACAAACTCTGACCTGCATTTCTTGTTTGTCTTTTGGTTTACAATCTTTGAAATGGCATTTTCTCACTGGTTTTGATGTGGTGTGATTGTGCATTCTTAAAAATGGATTACTCTTTTCCAGTTGGGTTTACTAGGTGGGCCGCATTCTTAATGAAATGGTAAATCTCTATCCCCTTGGTGAGATGGTTGCATACAATTGTTTAGGTTGTCCTCTTGTTGAGTTTTCCTGCAGTGTGCTTACAACTTCATCTGTTATCCACAGATCCATCCCATAATATGCTGTAAGAAACGAATGTGCAAGGTCCACTGTGACAAAAAGTGCATGGTGCAAATGCCAACACAGGACTGAATAGTCTGGAGCAGTGATGGCGAACCTTTTAGAGACCGAGTGCCCAAACTGAAACCCAAAACCCACTTATTTATTGCAAAGTGCCAACACTGCAATAAGACCTGAATACTGAGGTTTTAGCTTAGAAAAAAAAACTTACAGCCAGTCCAAGCAAATATATATATATATATATATATATATATATATATATCCTTGGCAGCGCACTGACTGACCATGCGAAAGCTCGGATGAGCCGCGGCTAATGAGTCACGGCTCGTGACATCATCGCCTGGCACTGCCACTCCTTTCCAAGCATGCACATGGCCTCTATGTGCGCTGTTATCCGATGCTCAGCTGCTGGGGCGATGCTGAGGTGACTTGGCTCATGTGCTGACAGAGAGGGCTCTGCGTGCTTGTTGAGGCACACGTGCCATAGGTTCACCACCACTGGTCTAGAATATTAACCACCCACTTGATTTCTTGACTCATTAGCTCACACTGTTTCTTTAAGTAAAGTCTGGTTTGTTTGCTTGCTTGCTTTTGCTTGCATTGTTTCATTAAGCAAATTTCCAACCATGGTCATCAGTATAATGGAAAAAGCTGAAGTGCAGTTACTCACCATGACAGCCCTATAGACATGGCCCCATGGAAGTCCAACATGGCAGAGTGGATCTATGTCAACAAACCAGTCTCAGGAGTTTTCATTCATTAGCACCAGGCCTTTAGTAAAGCTAATGGGTTCAACATGTCATTCAAGAACAAGCCATTTAGAATACTTTGCATTTCCACTATGTTGTGGGAGGGGATCCCCCCCCCCCACTATTATGAGGGATGCTGTTAAGCTCTGAGAGAAGGGGAAGTTCTCCGGGAGGTGGCCGCAGATAACATTGGCACAAGCACTAATAAAATCGGCCTGTCTGTCCTCAAGTCCTACCTATCGTGGGAAGAGGCTAAATGCCATGCTCCTTTTATAAGGTTGTGATAAAGAATTAATTACTGTTTCTCATTGCCTTAAGATCTTCTGATGAAAGGTGCTGTGTAATTATAATATGCTGACATACATAGTTAGATACATTCCTTAGATTTCCACTTCAGCTGCACGCAGAATGCAAACATTATCTTCCAACTGGTTTTCATTACTTGAAAATGACCTTTAACACAGCAGAGGTCATTGCATTGTAACTCCGCTAGTATACCTCATGGGTTGTTTTTGTTTAATAACTGGTTATAGACAAATGTACACAAGGAGTGCTGCAAATAACAATGAACTTCAGAAATCCTGTAATAAGAAATGGAACGTGTCATGAAAGTTAAATCCCATTTCAAACCACATTCAGATGAAAGGCTACCTAGAGATATTTTACTTCACACTGATTTAGGCTGCAATGCTAACTTGATGTCAGTAAGTCCCTGGAATTACACCTGAATAGACATACCTAGCGGATGGCAAGGTTATGAGCTGGCGGCTTGGCTGCTCGCTTCTTCCACCTAAGAACTCCATCGCACTGGGTCCTCCTGGCAGAGGCAGGAGCTGATGGGCACGAGCCAAAAAACATGGCAATGGGAGGGCAGAGGCCAGAAACATCTCATGGACCAACTTCCGGGTAAGTAGCCACAAGAGAACCAACTGTCCCAGCAGAACCTGATGTATCTCATCAAGTAACTGTAATTACAGTTTGCAATGTTGTTCTAATGATCTTGCACATGATGGGCGGTCAGTGAGGCAGATCCCAAGTACTGTGCATGGGTGCTGTTGCAAGTAAGCCCTGCTGTCTGGAGCTGTCGGTATTTATGGGCACATGAGCATGAACCTCATTTTCTTTTTTGTATATAGGAAAATGTCTAACATCAGAAAGGAAATGGTCACTTCCAGGTTGCTGTTTGAAATCCAGCTCTTGCAAACTTGACCTTTGTATAGTTTTGAACGTTCCTGAACTAATTTCTGTCTCAGTTTGACCTTGCCTGGAGTAGTGTGTCCATTTCTGGGCACCTTATTTAAGGAAAGAGGTGCATAAAAGATCAGGACACACAAGTCCTATAACAAATAGATCAAGGACTTGGGAATGTTTATCTGAAGAGGTGATCAACAGACAATGTTATTGTGTGGCACGGAAAAAAGGGAGAGGGAGACATTGTGGCTTCCAGTAGCCATTTAGCGTCAGGGAATTAAGGGCATCTTATTGAGGGTGGAAAGACTGTGCTCATCTCCTGCCTTGCAAAAGAATTAAATCGACAATTTTGCTGTTGAAGACTTTTGCTGTGGCTCCCTAGGAGGAAAGGCTGAGGGGCTACTTGCCAGGATACATCGTTTCTCCATGGAGCTCTGCTTTTTTCTCATCTCTGTTCCTGGAATGCCGACTCAGTGCTGGCCCAGAGGTTGCGCTTCCAGCCTGGGAGTCACAGTTGGCACCTCTGGCTCTGTGCTGGCTGTGAGGGCAGAGGGAAGAAACCCCATATTTGGAGTCCCAGCTCTGGTCACAGGACCCTGCATTTCCCTGGGGCCATCTAAACTCTGTCTAGCATTGAAATTTCTTCTAGTACTTACAAAGGCTGCAATCATTTATAGGGGCAATTATCACCTTAGCAGCATTTTTCTATCCCATGAGTCTGATGCTGGTTGCTGTAACACATGCCTAAAAGAGCATAGATTGTCATTTTTCTTTAGACCCATCTGATAGGCAGGTAATGTGATGCACACAGTAAAGTATTCTAAACAAGCAAGCAAGAGAACCACCAAAATGCATCCAGTTTATTCATTTATAGATTTAAAATTAAAAACAAACATTTTCAAAGTGCTCACACATTTGAAATTCTTTTAAATTATAATTGTGTGTGTATGAATTTAAAATATATAAATGGGCTTTCAATATATATAAAACAGATTGAAAACAGATTTCATACTGAGATACAAGTTGACAGAAGTAAGACTGGAACTGGTGTTTTATACCGAAATATTTCACACTTGTACATAGAGAGATAAAATTTATTACTAATCTTTTTGCTGACCAGTAGGTGAAGTTACCTTAGAGCACCCTTTCATGGCCTGATGTCTTCCAGATCTTTTGACTGACAACTACCAGCATTTCTGATCAGTGGCCATGGTGGATGAGACTGATCAGAATTGAAGTCTATAATATCTGGAGGCAACCAGTTTGGGAGAGGCTGATTTTGCTCATTAGATCCATACTGGGTGGACTGGAGAAAACATCTAGAAAAGTAGACACAAGTTAGCACCCTCCATTCCACAAACGGAAAGGGTCTATGGAAGTTTCTGCACCCAGAACAGCATTTCAGCTGGCACATGGAAGAAGGAATTCCCACTGACATTGGGAGAGGAAGGGTACAAGCAAAAATGGTCTCCGTCGTACCTTCCCCTCAGCTGAGAAAATCTTGTGAGCAGATCTGATCATGAAGTACTGACAACAGAAATCTTTTGAACCCATCCTGCCCAAGATGTTGAACCAAGAGAACCCCTTGCTGCTACCAAATCTGTGCCGTTTTCCATGCGCACATCTCTTTACTTTCTTTCATGCTACCCATGGTTGACTCTGGTAAGGGATGGTTGCAGGGTCACAACTGGTCCCTTCTCAGGTGTGTTCAGCAGAGGTGGTGTTAGGAAGTGGCCCACACTGGCTGGAGGACTTGACGCCATTTGGAGTCCTGAATCTCTGAGGGACTATCTACCCCACCACCCTGCCATAGCGTGGAGTCAGTGTGACTTGAGTGTGAGTTGCGTTATATTCCAGCTTGTCATGTTGTGTGAACCTAGCACTCTAAGTTCAGAGAAGGAGTAGGACAGTATAAAACAAAGGTGAATGAGCATTGGCCCTCCATTTGCCATGATGGCTGGGGCTGATGGGAGTTGTAGTCCCATCTAGAGGGACGCAGCTATGCCATTGTGGGATGATATGGTGACCACATCCATTCTTATGCTTTTTACAGCATTTTAACCAGACTCTTAGATAGATTCATATTATGACCGTCCCTGCCTCCAGACTTACAATCTAAAAGGCATGATGAAAAGGAAAGGGGACTGGGATGGAGACAGGGAAAAGGAACACTTCTGCATTCGTTTTTCATTTCAGAGTTCGTGCAGGTTTTTTCCAGGCAGGGGGAGGTGAATTGCCCTCCTGGCAGCATTTCTTTCGATGGCTAATGCTTTGAGCCAGGTTGGTCTCTCTGCTGTCATGATGTGAAAAACAGTACGCATATGAGAAGATCATCTCTGTTTTCTGCTACAGGTACAGATGTAACTATTTTCTGGTGCATGGGATCTCAGGAATTTTTTTTCCTTCTTATAACCTCTCCCTTTTTCCTTTTTCTGTAAAATGAGAAGGCCTCTGGGGAACAATGGGGAAGAAGTAAGAATATATGAGGACTGAAACACAAATCAATGTAGGTTTCAAACTCAGAATATTTGTTTTGTAAAAACTGCACCTTGGTGTTGCATAATTTGCATCCATTGAACTCCTGAGTAGTTATTTGAGCTGTGAAAATGTTTATTTCTATTTCAAATACAGAGAAAATGACTGGATAATCTTTATAGGACCAACACTATTTACAACACTAGAAGCAAGAAAGTATATGAGGTGCTCACTAGATTTTACCTTTCACCCTGGAGAGTCACTCTGGCAGCAGCAAGCCAAGGAACCAGGGTCTGTTCTCAATTATACTTACCCTGTTACCATGAACCTTGACCCAATTGAGGAATAGTATAGAGGTGAAGGAAAGGTGAAACTGAAGCACATATTTCCAAGGCTAGCTAGGAATTATTTACAATTCTGCTAACAGTGTGGAAGCTGAAAGCAGAGAATCGATTGCTTCTGTTCCTTAGTCAAAAATAGTGAAAAACAGTAATCACTTTTCTCTGGCTGAAATAGCTGAATAAGTCATAGGCCTTAGAGGACTCCTTCCTGCCTGCCTTCCATCTAATCTATCTTTTAATAAGGATTATTATTATTTATTTTGTTTCTCTACCATTCAATAGCCAAAGATCTATAATGAACAAATCATAAAGTTGTTGTTGTTGTTGGTCGCAAAGTCATGTTTGACCCATCGCGACTCCATGGACAACATTCCTCCAGGCCTTCCTGTCCTCCACCATCCCCCAGAGTCCCCCTAAGCTCACACCAACTGCTTCACTGACTCCATCCAGCCACCTCATTCTCTGCCGTCCCCTCCTTCTTTTGCCATTTGTTGTTCCCAACATTAGGCTCTTCTCCAGGGAGTCCTTCCTTCTCATTAGGTGGTCAAAGTATTTGAGTTTCATCTTCAGTATGGCCTTCTAAAGAGCAGTCGGGGTTGATCTCCTCTAGGACTGACCAGTTTGATTGTCTTGCAGTCCAAGAGACTCACAGGAGTCTCCTCCGGCACCACAATTCAAAGGCCTCAATTCTTCGGTGCTCAGCCTTCCTTATGGTCCAGCTTTCACAGCCATACATTGCAACTGAGAAAGCCATAGCCTTGACTCTATGCACTTTTGTCAGCAGGGTGATGTCTCTGCTTTTTAGTATGCTGTCTAGATTTGCCATAGCTTTGCTCCCCAGGAGCAAGCGTCTTTTAATTTCTTGGCTGCAGTCCCCGTCTGCAGTGATCTTGGAGCCTAGGAAAATAAAAATCTGTCACTACCTCCATTTCTTCCCCATCTATTTGCCAGGAAGTGAGAGGACCGGATGCCATAATCTTAGTTTTCTTAAGGTTGAGTTTCAAGCCAACGTTTGCACTCTCCTCCTTCAACCACATCAAAAGGTTCTGTAGTTCCTCTGCCCTTTCTGCCTTTATTTATTTATTTATTTATTTATTTATTAAAACATTTCTATGCTGCCCCATTCGCCGAAGCCTCGGGGCGGCTCACAACATAAAATTAAAATACAAAAAATAACAATATAAAATAAGTCGCCCTGGCCAGATAAAATAAGCAAATAGTATTAACAATTAAAATGACGCTTAAATAAAAAGGTCTTCGCCTGGCGCCGAAAAACAAATAACGACGGTGCCAGGCAGACCTCTCTGGGGAGCGCATTCCATAGATTGGGTGCCACCGCAGAGAAAGCCCTCCTCCGAGTACTCACCCTCCGAATATCCTTCACGAAGGGTTCCCAGAGAAGGGCCTCTCCCGCAGATCTCAAGGGGTGGGCGGGCGTATATGGATGTAAGCGCTCCTTCAGGTAACCAGGACCCAAGCCGTTTAGGGCTTTATAGGTCATCACCAACACCTTGAATTGGGCCCGGACTTCAATGGGAAGCCAGTGAAGCTGACGGAGGACTGGAGTCATGTGAACATAACGCCCAGTCCCCGTCAGCAGCCTGGCAGCTCTATTTTGACCCAATTGAAGTATCCGGACCATCTTCAAGGGTAGCCCCACGTAGAGCGCGTTACAGAAGTCAAGACGGGAAGTCACCAATGCGTGTGTCACTGTCGCCAGGCAGTCGTACTCCAGGTAGGGGCGCAGCTGATGAATCAGCCGAAGCTGAAGGAAAGCGCTCCTCGCCACTGCTGTCACCTGAGCTTCCAATGAAAGCTCCGGGTCGAGCAGCACTCCCAGGCTGCGGACCTTGTCCCTAAGAGGGAGTGCAACCCCATTCAGGACTAGGTTCAATTCACCCTCTCCGAAGCCCGATCCGCCAACCAACAGGACCTCCGTCTTGTCTGGATTGAGCTTCAGTTTATTGGCCCTCATCCAGCCCATTAGCTCGGCCAGGCACCGGTTCAGCACAGCCACTGCCTCACCTGGATTGGTGGAAAACGAGAGGTAGAGCTGGGTATCATCAGCGTACTGATGATTCCGCAGCCCACACCTCCTGATGACCTCTCCCAGAGGTTTCATGTAGATGTTAAACAGCAAAGGGGACAAAATGGACCCCTGCGGTACTCCATGGCATAGCTGCCATGGTGCAGAGCCATAGTCCCCCAGCACCACCTTCTGGAACCGGCCATTGAGATAGGAGCGGAACCACTGCAAAGCAGTGCCTCCAACCCCCAATCCCGCTAGCCTATCCAGAAGGATACCATGGTCGATGGTATCGAAAGCCGCTGAGAGGTCCAGGAGAACCAACAGGGACGCACTCCCCCTGTCCTTCTCCCTGCACAGGTCATCGTACAGGGCGACCAAGGCAGATTCAGTACAGTACCCGGGTCTGAAGCCGGACTGAAATGGGTCCAGATAATCAGTTTCATCCAAGAGAGCTTGGAGTTGTCCCGCCACCACCCGCTCTAACACCTTGCCCAGAAACGGGATGTTGGCCACTGGTCTATAATTAGTGGCCATCTCTGGATTCAGTGACGCTTTCTTCAGGACCGGTCGGACTAGCGCCTCCTTTAAAGGGGCAGGCACCCGACCCTCCCTCAGAGAAGCATTAACCAATTCCAAGATCCAGATCCCAATCCCGTGCTTGGAATTATTTATTAACCAAGACGGGCAAGGGTCCAATAGGCAAGTGGTAGGACGTACTCGTCCAAGCACCTTGTCCGCATCATCGGACCGCAATAACTGAAATTCATCCAATAATTCTGGACCAGACGGCAGCATTGGCGTCTCCCCAGAAACCTCTGATTCACTAGTGGTGTCTAGCTCGTGACGAATCGGAGCGATTTTCTCCCTGAAATGCCTGGCAAAGTCATCACAGCGGGCCTTTGAGGGTGGAACTGGATCTTCCTTAGGACCTGGGCAAACCAGGCTTTGCACCACTCGAAAAAGCTCCCCTGGATGGCATTGTGAGGAGGCAATGGAAGCGGAAAAAAACTTCTTTTTCGCCACCTTCACCGCCACAGCATAGGCCCGATAGTGGGCTCTCAAGTGTGTTTGGTCAGATTCATCCCGTGATTTCCTCCACCTATGCTCTAGCCGTCTCCCAACCTGCTTCATCGCCCACAATTCAGGTGTATACCAAGGGGAAGAGCGGGCTCTGCCCGGTGGGAGAGGACGCTTAGGAGCGATCATGTCCACAGCCCTGGTCATCTCCCCGTTCCACAGTTCAACCAGAGCCTCGACAGGAGCACCATTCTTGTCAGCCGGAAACTCCCCCAGGGCCTTCAGGAATCCATCTGGATCCATCCGGCTCCGGGGGCGGACCCACACAATCAGATCCGTACCCTTACAGAGGGAGAGGCCGCTCTTGAGCACAAACCTCAGCGGGAAGTGATCTGACCATGACAGGGGAGTCAAACATAAATTCCTCACCCTCAGGTCACCCTCTTCCTGCCCCATCGAGAAAACCAGGTCCAGAGTGTGTCCACGTTCATGGGTCAGGCCGGAGTCATGTTGAGACAGCCCCATGGCCGTCATGGAGGCCATGAAGTCCTGAGCCGCCCCAGTCAGACCAGACTCAGCATGGAGATTGAAGTCCCCCAGGACCAACATCCTGGGAGTCCTCAACACCAGGTCCAAGACGGTCTCCGTCAGCTCAGATAGCGAGACTGTTGGGCAGAAGGGTGCACGGTACACCAACAGAATCCCCAATCTGTCTCGTTCACCCAACACCAAGTAGAGGCACTCCAACCCTGGCCTCGAAGGGACCAGAAGTCCTGTGAGAGAGATGGAGGCTCGGTAAACCAAAGTGACCCCCCCTTCCCTCCCCTCTGGGCGTGAACAGCGCTGAACCAGATACCCAGGCGGGCACAGTTGAGAGAGGGCAACATCCCCCCCCCCAGGTCTCCGTTATGCAAGCCAGGTCGGCCCCCTCCTCCACAATCAAGTCATGGATGAGGGAAGATTTATTATTGACCGACCTGGCATTGAGCAGCAGCACCGTCAGGCCTGAGGGGTGGTTGACAAGGCTACCTGGCACCCTCTGGCTGGGGGAAGAACCAGAAAGAGGGACAGGTGTCAGCCATCTGTCCCTCCTTCTTCTACGTGGACACGTTAAGCCCCCACCGCTGTTACGTCCATTGCCCATGACCACGCCAATGGCAGCGCCCGCGCACTCCCCAGGAAACATAAACGTCGACATGGCCAGGACGACTCCATAAAACAGATTAAAACAGAATAAGATTATAGAAGCAGTTAAAGAAAAGAAAAAAAATCCCCCCTTCCCTAACTTTCAACGGTAGGCGGGTCAATTTCAACAAAAGCCCCTGGCCAGCCCAGCCCCCTGCTCGGCCCCCGAACGGCTCCCGAACAGCTCCCAAATGGCAGCGACCGCCCTTTGGCCATCGCCCTTCGGCCGCCAGCTCTTTGAGGCCGCAGGGTGCTTCCGAAGCCCCACCCGGTCCCGCATGCCCTCACCTGTGTGGGGGGGCGGGGCAACCCGAACCGGACCTGCGTGCTGGCTGGTGGTACTGGCCTCCGTCGGCGGTACGGCGCGGCGCGGCAGCTGTTTGCGCGCGAAGGTCCTTCCTTCCTGCAGCGCGGGGGAGCAGCGTGCAGGCGGTGGTGCACGAAGGTCCTTCCTGCAGCGCGGGGTAGGTGTTTCCTGTCCGGAGCGCTGGTTCTCCGTGCCACCGCTGGCGCGTTGAGGCTGCAGGGCGCTTAAGGTTTTGAATAGCTAAGCTGGAATACTGTCACCTCCACTTGCTTTGTTGTTGCTCAGACTTCCTAAGGCCCATTTGACTTCACATTCCAGGATGTCTGGCTCGAGTCAGCAACAAACCCATCGTGATTATCAGGGATGCTAAACTCTTTCTTGTATAGTTCTTCTGTGTAATCTTGCCACCTCTTCTTAATCTCTTCTCCCTCTGTTAGGTCCCTGCCATTTTGGTCCTTTATCATGCCCATCTTTGCATGAAACGTTCCCTTCATATCTCCAATTTTCTTGAAGAGATCTCTGGTCCTCCCTATTCTATTGTTTTCTTCTATTTCTTTGCATTGTTCATTTAAGAAGGCATTCTTATCTCTTCTAGCTATTCTCTGGAATTCTGCATTCAGTTGGGTGTATCTTTCTGTTTCTCCCTTGCCTTTTGCTTCCCTTCTTTCCTCAGCTATTTGTAAAGCTTCCTCAGAGAGCCATTTTGCTTTCTTGCATTTCTTTTTCTTTGGGATGGTTTTAGTTGCTACTTCTTGTACAATGTTGCGAACCTCCCTCCATAGTTCTTCAGGCACTCCGTCTATCAGATCTAATTCCTTAAATCTATTTGTCACCTCTACTGTATATTCTGTAAATCATATCAGGGATATGATTTAGGTCATACCTGAGTGGCCTAGTGCTTTTCCCTACTTTCTTCAATTTAAGCCTAAATTTTGCAACAAAAAGCTCATGATTTGAGCCACAGTCAGCTCCTGGACTAGTTTTTACTGACTGTATAGAGCTTCTCCATCTTTGGCTGCAGAGCACATAGTCAATCTGATTTCTGTGTAGACCGTCTGGTGATGTTCATGTGTAGAGTCATCTCTTGGGTTGTTGGAAAAGAGTGTTTGCTATGACCATCTTATTCTCTTGACAAAATTCTACCAGCCTGTGCCCTGCTTCATTTTGTACTCCAAGGCCAAACTTGCCTTTTATTCCAGTTGTCTTTTGGCTTCCTACTTTAGCATTCCAATCCCCCATGATGATGAGGACATCATTTTGGGGTGTTAATTCTAGAAGGTGTTGTAGGCCTTCATAGAACTGGTCAGCTTCAGCCTCTTCAGCACCAGTAGTTGGGGCATAGACTTGGACTACTGTGATGTTGAATGGTTTGCCTTGGATTCGAACTGAGATCATGCTGTCATTTTGGAGATTGTATCCCAGTACTGCTTTTCCTACTCTTTTATTGACTATGAAGGCTACCCCATTTCTTCAGAGGGATTCTTGCCCGCAGTAGTATACCTGATGGTCATCTGAATTAAATTCACCCATTCCTGTCCATTTTAGTTCACTGATTCCTAAGATGTCGATGTTTAGTCTTGTCATCTCTTGTTTGACCACATCCAGCTTGCCTCGATTCATGGATCTTACATTCCAGGTTCCTATGGAGTATAGATCTTTGCAGCATCGGACTCTCCTTTCAGCACCAGATACATCTGCAACTGAGTGTCCTTTTGGCTTTGACCCAGTCGCTTCATTCTTTCTGGTGCTACTAGTATTAGCCTCCTGCTCCTCCCCAGTAGCATATTGGACACCTTTCAACCTGAGGGGCTCATCTTCCGGCATCGTATCTTTTTGCCTTTTGATACTGTCCATGGCGTTCTCATGGCAAAGATACTGGAGTGGGTTGCCATTTCCTTCTCCAGTGGATCACGTTTTGTCAGAGCTCTCTGCTATGACCTGTCTGTCTTGGGTGGCCCTGCACGGCATAGCTCATAGCTTCATTGAGCTACACAAGCCCCTTTGCCATGACAAGGCTGTGATCCATGAAGGAGCCACTACCCCATAGAATTGCTTTTATTTATATAAGAGAAACACTGAAGGACATTCTCTTTTGTACACTGTAGATTTACCAGTGGTTGAAAAGCAAAGCAAAGCAAAGCAAAGCAAAGCAAAGCAAAGCAAAGCAAAGCAAAGCAGCGCAGCGCAGCGCAGCGCAGCGCAGCGCAGCGCAGCGCAGCGCAATGCAAAGCAAAGCAAAGCAAAGCACTCTTTTCATAAAATGTCCAAATAAATCCATCCTGATGCTCTCCAGCTGCCTTTGATGACAACACCCAAGATTCTTGATTGGACCTTTCCTTCAAAGTTGGAGAAGATCCACTGCCAGTTGTTATTATTACAGTATTACAATTTGAGTGCAACATTGCAATTATATTATTATACAGTAATGGAAGGGCCTGTCACTGTGCTGGTAATGGGTCTGTGGCAGCGGGGCTTGGAACACCTGATATGAGGGTTGCGATGGAAAGGCCAAGGACATGCCCAAGCTTCCTCAGTCTCCAAGATGCTCCCAGAGCAGCTCAAAAATTTAATTTATATTGTTAATTTATATTGTTAATTTATATTGTTTTATTGAATTTTATTTATTTATGGGTTGTTAGCTGCCCCGAGGCTTCAGCGAATGGAGCAGCATAGAAGTCGCCTAAATAAATAAATAAATAAATAAATAAATAAATAAATAAATAATGAGGCTAGTTCTGGAGACAATGCAGTTAATTCAATCCCCATCCCAGCTAGTGTTCATGAAAATTAAAGCAAAAGAATTCCAGCAGTAAAAAACTTTAACCACCTCAAAGAGAAAATAGTCTCAGAAGCACTGAGTTCTTTCCTTCTCCTCTCTTTGGCTTGCCAATACAGTCATGGGCACTAATGCATTCCTGGAGCTCACCAAGGTCCACACTCCTCCCCACTGCTTTTAGCATAACACATTTTCTTCCTGGCAGCTAGGATTGCTGTGAAATGGGTTTCTGTTGGTGCTGAAAACCCTGTGTTCAAAGGAGATGTTTAGCGCATTGAGACTTAGACTCCACCTCTGTCTTGGATTCAGTCTTTTGGGCAAGTCACTTTGGCCATGCACCCCATTGCAGCCATTTTGTGGTGGTATCCAAGGCAGTTTTGAATTGCCGGATGTGTCCACAGGCCCAAAAGGTTGCCTGCCCCAATGTATAGATACTGGCAGTCAGAAATTCAGACTGGGCAAACAGGTTTGGGAATTGTTACCACTGGTTAGAATAGCTGTGCATATATCAACCATTTTGTGAAACATGGAGACTTGTGACAGAATATTTATCATGCTGTGAAATCAGTGCTGACTATTCAGATGTTTAAAAGGGAAATAAATGTAACGTATTTATAACATAATGGTTGGTGTTGTTTGCTCTTCAGTTATCAAGCTAAAGTTTAGTGTTAATGCTTCTGAAAGTGACTTTCATCATACTTTAGCATTTATGTTTACAATGTGTTTGTGCTCCATAGTTTTATGCACTATCCTTATTTTGTATATGTGTAATACTATTATGTTTTGTTAGTGACAGATTTTATTTTCCTGGGCTCCAAGATCACCGCAGACTGGGACTGCAGTCAAGAAATTAAAAGACGCTTGCTCCTGGGGAGCAAAGCTATGGCAAATCTAGACAGCATACTAAAAAGCAGAGACATCACCCTGCCGACAAAAGTGCGTATAGTCAAGACTATGGTTTTCCCAGTTGCAACGTATGGCTGTGAAAGCTGGACCATAAGGAATTCTGAGTGCCAAAGAATTGAGGCCTTTGAATTGTGCTGCTGGAGGAGACTCCTGCGAGTCCCTTGGACTGCAAGGCGATCAAACCAGTCAGTCCTAGAGGAGATCAACCTTGACTGCTCTTTAGAAGGCCAGATCCTGAAGATGAAACTCAAATACTTTGGCCACCTAATGCGAAGGAAGGACTTCTTGGAGAAGAGCCTAATGCTGGGAACAATAGATGGCAAAAGAAGAAGGGGACGGCAGAGAATGAGGTGGCTGGATGGAGTCACTGAAGCAGTTGGTGTGAGCGTAAGTGGACTCTGGGCGATGGTGGAGGACAGGAAAGCTGGAGGAATGTTTTCCATGGGGTCGCAATGGGCCAGACACGACTTCGTGACTAACAACAACAATGGGGTAGTGGAGAATCTGTACTGTGGTGGAGCCTGCACCATCTGGATCAAATTGCAGCACAAGGCGAAGGAGCAGATAAATAGCTCAGCTAGCAGATGGCTTCAGTTGATAAATTCAGTAAGGCAGGCCATGCACTATTGAGTTGCCTTTACGAACATGGTGTTTACAGTTCCTAGCATTGGCCATGCTAACTAGGGCTGATGAGTCCAAAACTTCTGGAGGGCACTAGGTTGGGGAATGCTACTACTGACAGCCAGTGTAGTATTGTGGTTAGGTGCTGCACTGGAACTTGGGAGATCTGGGTTCTTCTCTCCCCCTCCCCAAAGCTTACTGGGTGACTTTGGACCAGTCACAGATTCTCAGGCTAACCTGCCTCACAGGGTTGTTGTTGTGGAGATAAAATGGAAAGGAAGATCTTGATAGCCACCTTGGGTTCCTTGCAAGAGGAAGAAAGGTGGGATATAAATCTAGTCTAATACTAATATATGGCAAATCAAACACATGAGAGAAGCATGTATTGCATTTATGCACTGGAGGATATAGTTTTCATTTTACGGATGAATGCCATACCACTAGAATGGCAAACTAGCCTAAGATCAGACAGTGATTTATTTCTTTATTAGATTCATTTTTTTTTCTTACAAAGAACTCAGCGTGGCTTATATCATTCTCTTCCTGCTCTATCTTATCCCCACAACAACCCTGCAAGGTGGGTTGGGCTGAGTGTCTGCGGCTGTGTACACTGGCTCTCTAATAAACACTCTTTCTGGGCAGAGAAGTCTTAAGCAGAAAAAGCAGTAAAGTGACAAGGATCGTACATCAGATGCTGCGCAGAATGCTTCCTTTTCACAGAACAAGCAGCCTCTTCATTCCCCACAACCTTTGAATTAAGAAGCAGGGCATTATATCCCACAAGGATTAAAGCCTCAGACCTCTCCCTTTAGCGATTAATCGCCGACACCACTCCATTGCCAGGAAACTATCTTCTGAATAATACGACGATTATCATAAATAGAAAGCAAAACATAAATGGTCCATCCTTTCATCAAAAAGCCCAAGACTCTTGATGAATTGTATCCTCAGTGGTGACTTCCAACTTCAAGGTATGAGTGGCTGTTGAAGTTAATCAGATGATAGATGGTTTGTTTGCTGTTTTGTATATTTGATAGATTATGTAGTATTCAAAAAGAGCCTTTTGCATAAATGTTTTGTATATTAGCTCACATGCTTGAACCAGAACATTTGAGGATATAGGTTTGTATTTTTATGTATGTAGTTATTTAAATAATTTATACGCTGTCCTCATATAACACATTTTTTGGGTGGCTTACAAATAAAACAATAAAATAAACAAAGTAATGAATATAAATAGCAGATAAAAGCAGCATAAGAACAACACAGATAATATTGAGAAATCCATACTTTAGTTTGCAAAAGATTTTGGAAGGTTTATATGGGCATTCTGATACTTAGATATGTATGTCCTGGTTGCAATACGCATTTCCTTAGTTCACTTCTGTCAAAATATTCTCAAAGTAATAAACAAGTTTTTATTTTTTAGAAACATTAAAATAATTTCAAAAGCTAGGGTGTAAAAGTGTAAAAACTACATCAGCATGAAATGTCAGTGCGTCAAAGCTCTTTCAAACAATAACTTCAGTAGTGCTGCAAGTAAAAGGTGTTAAGGGAAGGGAAGAGCCCTGCTCTGTGTCCAGCTAACTAAATATTAGTTCCATAATTACGTCTTAATTCCTTAAGCAAAGATATGGAACAAGGCTGTACCTGCAGATTTTACAAAACAGGACAGAATGTATGAGAACAGGTTTTCTTTGCATTACACAGATAGCTAATATGGAGTCAGTGCAGTTGATCTGGTCTAAGAAGAAGGGCTGCAGAATTCTGCCCTCCCTTTAGCTTCCTTTCCATTGTGGGGGCTAGTTCACATGTACGCACAGCCGTGGCTCCTGCGGGGCCAGACCGTGCAGCACAGGCCTGGGGCCCCTGGACTGAGAAGCACCCCCAAATGAGTCCCTGGCAAGCGGCAAGCGATGGGTGGGGCGAGGGCTGCTGCCGTTGTCTTCCTTGTGGGTAAAGGTAAGCACCACAGCAGCTGGGTGGTTGACATTTCAGCCCCCTGATGTGCCATATTCCTTAAAAGGGTCTTTTTCTTCTTTTAGATCCTGGAAGCAGAACCGCTCACATGCTGCCCTTTGGGGCCAAGGCCAATGGGGGTAGAGGCGAGGCAGAAATACTACTTAGTTGCTCATGCGCCCTCATTGGTGGAGACTGGGGCTCATATTATTTTTATTTGTTACACTTGTACCCTGCCCCATAGCCCACAGGGCTCTCTGGTGGTTTACAGAATTAGTATAAATAAAAATGAGAATCACAACACCAGTACACTGAAAATATCACATCTTGCACTGCCTGGCATCCCAGTGACTAGATGAAGATGTCAAAAATCATGGGCAACTTGTTACAAATCTGCCAACAGCTGCTTGGTAGAACAAGGGGTGACCGAGATTTGCTGCAACCCTCTGGAAATGGGGCCCAGGTTGGACTCAAGTCGTCATGGTGTGCCCTGTTCCCTCCCATCTGCTCTAAACAACTCTGGCATGGGAATAAGCAATCCCCTCCCCTCCAGATGAGCCCACCAGTATGCGGCGAATAGGAGCTGAAGGTCAGAACCTCTGGAGGACATTCAGTTGCCTATCTCAGACTGAACCCCTGGTCTGGATATGGAGTGCTAAGCTAATACAAACAGAAGATATGAAACTGATTTGAGTATTCATAAATTCTAGTCATGACCCTTTTTTTAAATGATGGCCACACAGAATGATTTAATTTTCTCTAATTATGCTGAATTAGTAAGAGAAAGTTTTCATCAGTATCTGTCATGCAGAGAAACCTGTTCCCTACACTCTTTTCTCAATGGGCAATGAACAGTCATTTTAGTATAATATCCCCTACTCCCTCTGTAGTATTAGTCATTCTATGTTGTTGATAATGCTTTAGTAAAGCAGGTATTTTTGTAACAGATAAAATATAATTGAGGATATATTCATTTATGTTGATGGTATATATGCTGCTATTCATTTCTTTAAAAATCACACTATACAGATTTATACACAGTATACAGAGTAGCATACAGATTTATGAACAGTATTAGCAACTTATCCAAACAAAATAGTGACAGTGATCAGTAAGGCATAGCATATCTAATAAATCTGCATCAAAAAGCAGTCCAGCAGCAAAACAAGGTAGAAACAAATTGATACTGCCAAACTCAAAGGCAAATGTTCAGCCACAGTTGAATGGACAGCAGAATGGAATCTAAATGAACATTTCTAAGAAGAGAGGTCCAGGAAGTTGGGTAACCTCATATTATTAGGTAATCTGATATCCACATTCCCACCTAATTTTTCACCAACTCCTAGAAGCACCTACAGTAGGTCTGTTCTCAGGCTCTCTGCTTCCTGTTCTGCCTGAAGCAATCTGTTGTGTGATCAGCTCTCCATGCACACACATTATTGAAGGGGTGCTTTCTCTTTATGACCCACTTCCTTTATGTGCAAGAAAGGTGGGCAGCCTGTGGTGCCTCAGAGGTTTAGGTTCCAACTTCCACCATCTCTCATCATTGGCTATGCTGCCTTGGGCTGACAGAACAGTCAGTTGCCAAGCACATGTCCAGTTGATAATGTGAGAGAAGTGTCCACCCCACCCCTGAAAAGAATAGACCCCTTTTTTGGAACACCTTTTGTCCAATTGCAAACTCAAATCTCCACGCATATCACCCAGGGTTTGCTTGTGATAGTTCTGGGAATGTTGGGGTACTGGTGCAAAGGAGTGGCTCCCTTGGAACAAAACCTCCACTCTTCAGAAGAGCAGGTGCACCTGGCAATTACACCCTTGTCCAGCAGATTCATCTATTGTATTTGCAGAAGGCCTCTCCTGTGAAGTAATATTTTATGGCAGCAGAATTAGATTTTAAAAAGTGAGTGCTGAACAACCTTACAGGGAAGGGGTATTGAACTTTTAGACATAGATCAAATTTAATACCGGAAAAGCTTCCAGGAGTCATATTCCAATGGAGGCATGCATGAAGATAAAAGGGACAGGCCAAAGGCAACACTTTGGGGCCAAATTACTAAAGATGCCTGCACATTTCAGCTTAAAGCTCTCACTGGCCTTGGGAGAGGAATTTCAGCCTTTTAGAATGGGAAAACAGCTGGAATCTACAAAATTTTGGGAAAGGAAGTGGGACTGGGGAAGGGGCCATGGCCATCTAGGGAAAAATGGAGGGCTGGATTTTTCTACAGGTCTGAGATTTGGCGCCTTTATAGAGAATATTTGAAGGTTCATTCTCATGACTTTCACTTCTCCTCTGGTGTGATCTTATCTGAATATTTTGTGATTTTTTGGTTTACTTTTCCCCAAAAGACATACATGTAATTATATTTCCATTCTTTTCCTGTAGCTTACAAGTCCGTAAGAAATTCTGTCCTAACATTTGCAGTATCATTTATGGAGTGCTTTATTAGGGGAAAGATTTTTATTTTACCTGTTGAAAGGATTCTTATAGCAATTGAGTAAGATATATAAAAAGATATCTGAACAATTTATCTTTAATCATAAAAAATGTGATTGAGATGTTTAGAGCTCTGCCTCTAGAGAACCCAATAATATATTCCTGAGAATAGTTTAAGCCATTATCAGTGTTCCTATTTTCTCAGTAGATGGCTTTTCATCGGCGGAAATGTTGCAGGTGCTGCTACTCTATCTTGCTCACATGGGAACATCTTTCTTTTCCCTGTGTATTTCTTAGAGGGCAGATGAACAAGCCCAGAATATTTGCAAGGTTGACTTCTCTTACAAGTAATGCTTTCAGGTGCTAATTTGCCTAGGGAAATTGCAAATTGATGGCTGGTGTATATGAAGCAATCAGGGTACCCCTTACGACCGCGGTATAGTTCTGCCATGAAACCATGATTTGTGCCAACTGTATTTTAAAACCCACAACATGGTTTGAATTGCCAGGCAAACTGTACATTAGACCTGCATGACTGCTTTTGTTTTCTGTTTGCTTAGTGCCCAGCTCCATACATTTATAAACTGTTTCTCATCTTAACTCATTTCAAAACTTCATGGTGCAGCAGTCTTTTGAAGCAAAGCCTTGGCTGTAGGTGAATCTTGCTGCTGGTCTGTGAGGCAACAACTGCAATTTGCATATGCTTTGTAAACCAGCACTTTTAGATCATAGCTTGTTGGCTCCAAACAAACCACATGGCTGGATGTGGTTCAGATGTAATGTGTACAAGCCACAGTTTCATGTTACGTCTGGATTTGTCAGTGATTTGCTTAGAACATCATGCTAGATCTTTATTAGGTTTATGCACAGCAGGCTGTTTCAATTCAGCTCTTTTCATTTGGGGCAGCTGTAAGGAAGATAGTATAAGTACAGTGGTACCTCGGCTCATGAACACCTCAGTTCATGACCAAATCAGGTCACGAACAGAAATTTCAGAGAAATTTTGCCTCAGTATGCGAACTCCGCATTGGGTGACAACCACGACTGCGGCCATGTTGCCGCATGAACACGATCAAAATCACAAATATTTTCCCCGCACGAGCACGATTGCGATTGTGCCGTCTTCCCTGCATGAGTGCCATTGTGATCGCGCCCATCTCCCCCCACAGCACAATATGCCCATTTTCCCTGCACAAGCGCAATCACGATCACACCCATCTCCCCCCGTGAGCATGATCATGATTGCGCCCATCTACCCTCCCCCGAGCACAATCGCTATCGCATGATTATCGTTTGGACTTTCCCTCCAAACAATAACCTACCCTAGGTTAGCATTCTCTACTGTACTGTACTTTGTTACTTTGTTGTTCTTTGTTACTTTGTTTCCAATTCTTGTGATTAAAAAAATATTAACAGAATGGATTAACCTTATTTACACTGAACCTTATGGGGAAATTTGACTTGGGTCGCAACCAGAGTCGTAGAATAGATTAAGTTCATGAACTGAGGTACCACTGTATCTCCTTCCATTTGAAACTAACTGCAGTCTGTTGTTTTGTCCATGTGGGATTTGTGGTTGGTTTTAACTAGAGCTTATCTGAACAACGCCTCTTCAGAAATACAGATTTGATCTCGGTCTGTTTAGAACATGGTTTCATCTCAGCTTATTCCTGTTCAATTGAAATAATGAATACATTTTATTTTTAAATAAAGTGGATACTTCTGATCCTGACCTTACAATTGTGAAGTAGGAGAAGAGTTTATTTTTACATCTGAACTTTATCAGTGACTCAATTGGGGAAAAGAGAAGGCAGGAGTGACGTATATGCAATGACTCTCCCTTTTTTCTTTTCCAGCCCTGTATTTACCGGCTTCTTGCACTGTTGTGTATTTGAACAGCAGAGGGAGACTGCTTTATCTTAAAATAAATTTTTAAAAGTTCATTTGATTCTTAGCATTATCCTTATAAATGAATTATATTGCCCTTATGGAGTTGTGGGGTAGATATTTGTCACATTCCAATGGGATATTTCAAAATAATTCTTTTTGGTGCATTCTGAAGTACATATTTTGGATCATGTATCTTACCTGGAGTGTCTGTCCCCATTTACTTGATCATAAGATTGCCTTAAATCATTGGTTTCATTATGCTTGTGTGTGTGTGTGGCCAAAGTATACCTTATAATTATCCAACTACTCTACTTATCATAGATCAAACCTACTTGTCCAATTAGAACTCTGAGTTTAATTTTATTTTGGACCTGAAATGTCATGCCCTAGTTAAGTTCCCTGTCTGAAAATGCAGATTACTGACTTAGCTTCAGTTCATTTTGAAGGTCACAGTATGTTCTGCACAGTAGTACGGATGCTATGGAATTTTAATTAGCAGCTATGTGAGCTAAGGACATGCCTGTTTAGTTTTATTTTTCAGGCTGTTTTGGTTCCAGCATATTGCTATGATAGTGAATGTAGAAGAAAAATATTAAAGTTGACCTTTCCTTCTGGGCATGAATAATAGATTTTGTTTAGTGTGTTTCATTTACTAATTTCTTAAGTCATTTCCACTTGAAGGCTGAATTATTATCAGCCCTGAACTTTCTACCTGTCTTGCTGAGTAAATAACACATATTCACCTCTACTTGAACATGTGTCACATCTTCAAATGCAGATTCAGATTTTGGGATCAATGTGGTCTTGTGTATTTGAATCATTTTTTGCTTTGTCTCTCTTGCAGATGCCCAAGATACGCTTGGGGGCATGAGAGCAACAGGGGTCAGACCATGCCTACTCTTGTTAGCTAAATCCTGCCATTTTTTCCTCTCAAAGACAGCATAGGGTGCTGGACAGTCTAATTCTAGTTTATTCAATGGAAAAAATCCCTCTGCTGCACAGAGTTTCTTTACCAGTCATTCAACCTTCCTTTTTGTGGGCAAGTAGTTGAGTCAGGGGTGGCCATCCAGTTCCAGGTACATCTCTGTAACAACAGCCTTATAGCCCTCTGGTTTGGGTGTTGGGAATGTCACTGAGAGGGCTTTTGTGCATCTGACTGGCAATCTCCACCAAAAGATTGTTAGGGGAAACTGCATCCTGTTCATCCCATTAGTTCTCCCTGCTTATGGTAGGTCTTGAAAGAGTTGATCTTGACATGTTGATTGTATAATTGCAAGCCTTGAGAGATCAGGTCTGGAAAGGCCTCACTCATTCTTAACAGGGAGATCCCAAAGGATGGATATAAGGCGATTGCTCACATCACTCAAGATGGCTCAACAATTCATCTTCCTTAGGCTAAACTCAAGGACTAGACACCATCTGGGAGAACCTCTTGGGGACTTGATTCCAGTGGTGGGTGGGGATAAAATAAAAAGGGCAAAAATGGGTGTGGCCAAAATACCTAAAATACTGGTATGTTTTAGTTTAAAGCTCTCTTTGCCAGCAAGCCTTAGGAAAGGCCTGGGTTAGCAATACCTGATGGAACATCTCTGCCCCCCACAATCTACCCTGACCCCATGGTCCACCCAACCATGCCATTAAGATCCACATCAGGGGACTCCTTCCAGCTGCCACCTCCAAGGGAGGTTCAGTTTGTGGCAACAAGGATGAGTAGCCCCCCCTCCCCCCCTCTTTATGGAATGATCTTTCCAAGGAGGCTTACTGGGTGCCAACTTTGCTATCCTTTGGGCACCAGGCAAAGACTGTCCTCAGTGCTGAGGCACTTAATGGCACTAAATAGCACTGGGGGTGTGTGTGCGTGAGGGAGGGAGTCCTGTCAGTTGTTTTAGAAACCTGAGGTTTATGGATCTGTTTTAGCTGCTTAAGAAGTTAAAATTAAGTTTAGATTTAATGAAATTTTATGATTTTTTATATATTTATATTGCACTTCATTGTTGCATACCACTTAGAGGACCGTGGGCTATTGCGTGGTATTAAAAAAAAACAGCAGCAACAACCATAGTAATAATTTCAACCATTTAGAATTGGGCAAACATGCACAAGAACCAGAAAAAAAGAAATGATCTGTAGTTGGTGGTTTTCTGGAGAACCCCTGAGTGCTTGACTGGGCCCCCTTTGGGGCAGACTTGGTCCCTAGCCCTCAGGTTCCACACTTTGTCTTTAAATGGTGCAACATGAGATATCCCATTTCAGCAAATCTCTCTCTCTCACGCACAAAGAGAACTCCATTACATCTGGGTTTGGTATCATGCTAGTGGCGCTGGATCAGGGCTAGGATAAGAATAAAATGTAGGTCTTTTAATCGTCTGGAAAGCCCTTTAGTGGCTTCATATTGTGCATGTTTTTAGTCTAGAATCAGGCAATTGGTTTAACAAGTGTTTTCTGGTTGAATGGATATGCAAAGAATGTCAGGCATGCAATGTCTACACATATAATTGCTTTACAAATTATATTAATTTTCCTTTATTTAGCTGGAAAGTGCAGAGAGTTCAGTGTAGTTCAAGGAAAGCACTGTTGTAAACAGACGGCTTAAATGCGAGCAGTGTAAAGAGCAGCAGCTTGTAGAAATAAAGCTATAGATACAGACTGTATCTTGCCTTGCCGCAGATCATGCATAATTGAATCATGCTCAATAGAAGGCCATTACAAAACAGAGATGATTTGCAATGCTAATGTGCCGAAGGCAGCTGTCACTGGGAATTAAATATGTTTATTGAAAGCCTGAATAAATGAGGCACCTATTATCTTCTGGCTCTGCTGCTGCTGCCCGCTTTAGAACACAAATACATGTTACTGTCTCAATAACCAGCTCAGTTTTGCCTTTTAGTTGTGGGAATATGAAGAAGATTGAAAGCAGAGGGGAGGGCAGATGAAAAATGACAACAGCAGAGTGCCTAGTGTGTGCATAAAAGGGAAAGGATAAACCTGTGCTGTGAAGGTCTATTATCAGGGAAATGATTATTAATGGGCAAATATTACATTTCTTTCAGCTCTTTATTATGGCAGCTTATTATTACATTCTTTTATGTACAAGATTCCAATGGCTCACCATATTCACGTCTGGAGATTTCGGAGCAGAGTACAATAAAAGGTAAAACAAATAAAATGGGAATGGACAATAAATGAACCAGACAATAAATTCATATGCTGTAAGTGTGGCAACCACGCATGAAATTCTATGGGTAAATACTTGAAATTTTGTCAGGAGTGGTATTCCCTCCCACAGCCCTCTGTTCCTGCTTGTACCCTCTGCAAGTTTGGCTTCTTCCATCTCACTCTGTCAAGCTTGTCCCCAGGCCCAGCCCTCCGCTTGCATCCTCCCTGAATTCTGCCTTTGCCTGCTCACTGGGCATCTACCCTGGCACAACGGGGAGGTTGCATTCTGATGAAGGCATTCCCCTTGTCCCTTGCTTCACCTGTGGCAACAGCAGGGAGAGTGAGAAGGTGCCTTCCTATTACAGAAAGGGAAAAGGTGAGATTAATCAAAGAAATAAAATGGGCAGGACCGAACAAAAGGATTGCCAGTTCTTCAAGTGCATTTCAGAGCCTGCTTCTGTAAGAAAGTTGCCCTGCCTGTCAGCCATGCTAGCATGCATAATATACTGGTTTGCATCACATCCTTATCTGAAATACCCTGTTTCACCATTTCTACCTTGATTGTACATTTCTAGGGTGGTAACCCAGTACTCCTTCCTGCCACTGGAACAGATTCTGGCAATGGAAGAAATGGTGGATGATTCCTTCTCCATTCTCCTGCAGAATTTTATGTGATTCTGATGTGATCCAGAATGATTTTGGGATGAAGAAGAGAGGAGAATTCTGTTGTGTGAGCAACACTGTTTGTGCAACACTGGCCTTCACTTCAGTTTGGAATGTGTTCCTCTTCCTTTTCTGTTCCTACTCCAGAGAGGTGAATTCCTCTTGACATGGTGCTTCATGGTCTTCATTCTTGGTTCCTGTTCGTTTGCCCTTGCCCCAGCTCATCGCTGTTTTGGGTGGCCTTTTCCTGGATTTTAACCTCCTGGATCTGCATGACTATCTTGGATTTTCAGTTTCCTGCTGATTTATGTGAGTCCTAACAATGCCTTGCAAATGAACTCCTCTCAGGTTCCTACTCAAATCTAGCACAAACCATGTACCACATGCAGAATCCAGATAAAAATTAGGCTTGTGCTGTCACAGACATTTTGAGATAAACTTGTAAAAGAAAATAAACTTCAACAAGGTCAATATTTAAAAATTTTCTCATCTGTAATTTGGCTGCTGTATGATTTGAAAGCTATTTAGCTGAGAACAGCTAAACAGAAGGCATGCTGTGAATTTCTACTAGAATGCCTTAATGGATTCTGTATTTCCTAAGTTCCATTTATGGATTGATGTGGGGGGGGGGGAGTCCCTCTATTAAAAAGAGAGAGAGAGAGAAGAAAGCATTCATTCTTTGCTTTTAAGATTGTGTGGGTGCTGCATGCCACCTATATAGCTATTCTGTTCAACAATTATTATTGAAAACTGACTGAAGCCATTTGCTTCAGAGGAGTCCTCCTGTCTGCTGTAGCCCTACTCCCAAGTTATAGGTTTGGAAACTGTTAACTGTGGTTTACTTCTTCAGATGCCAGCATTTTCTATAGGGTTTTTTAAAATGTAGAAAACCCCCACTAATGTGATCCCCCCCCCCTTTTACATTGTTTCCTTCTATCTAAGGAATTTAAATGATGGAAAATTATAGAGATTGCCCACAAAACTCTTATGAGAAATGCAAATTGTATTGATTTTGAAAACTAGAGGCAGCACAGAATGAAATCCCATGGATCGCCTTCTGCTCACTTTCCCTAGCTTGAAAAAGTTTATTGTATAGCTCACAAATGTATGTGATACATTGCTGAGAGTATCAATATCAAAGAACAGCAGAGTTGGAGGGGCCTATAAGGCCAACAAATCCAATGCAAGACTCCAAGTTAAAGCCTCCCTGCCAAGGGGCTGTCACACTGCTTCCTGAACATCTACCTTGTGGGACAGCTCACAAACTCCCTAGGTAATTGGTTCCATTGCCATTCTGCTCCAACAGTCAGGAGCCTTGTCCTGATGTGCAGTCAGGAAGTTTTTCCTAATGCCCAGCTGCCAGTAACTTGAGTTCATTATTCCAAGCTCTGCACTCTGACTCGGCTGAAAAGAGACCCTGGCGCCCTTCTCTGTGATAGCGCTTTAAGTATTTGAAAACTGCTATCATATCTCCTCTCAGTCCCCTCTTCTCCAGGCTAAACATGCCCAGTTTTCGCAGCTCCTCCTCACAGGGCTTTGTTTCCAGTCCCTTAAGCATCTTTGTTGCCCTCTTGTTAACCTTTCCCAGTTTGTCTGCATTTGTCTTTAACTGTGGTGCCCAGAACTGGAGACAATATTCAAGATAGGGCCTAACTAGTGTGAAATAGAGGGGAGCCAGTACCTCACGTGATTTGGAAGCTATACATTTGTTAATGTAACCCATAATAGCTTTACTTTTGTGCAGCCACATTACCTTGTTATCTTATGAAGATTTGAGCAAGTGTAGCTATTTTCTATCTCCCTCTTCAATGTGGAATCAGGGCTGTCCCTACCATAAGGCTGAGTGAGGTCGTTGCCTCATTAAATGGATTCAGGGTGTCACAAAATGGCAGCAAATAGTTAATTATTTTATTTGCTGTTATTGTTCTTTTACTACCAGGGTGGGAAGAGTATTTATGGGATTTCTGCCTCACATACCAAAGTCGTTTAGCTGACTGAATGAGTGGGGCCACCTTTTGCTGCTTTGTCTCAGGCAGCAAACAGCAAGCCGTGCAGTTGTGTGCAGCAGCTGTCCAATGTAAATTATTGCTACTGGGTTGGAGTGAAGTGGTCTATTCTTTTTTTAGGTACTGTGAGTTGACCAGATTTTAGCTCTTTCCTGTGATGCATGAATACGTTAATATTTATTAACTTATTAGCTAAAAAGCGATAAGAACAATACAACGATTAAAACAACAACATCTGAACACAAAAAAAATAATATTAAGGGAACAATGTTGTCCGAGGAGCTGTGGGATAGTTTGGAATTCCAGCTCCGAGATCAGAGAGAGCACTCCAGCCTTGGTGATGGCAACCAGAGTGCCAACTCTCTTTTCCTTTGCCCTCGCACAGCTGGCACAGAACAGCCAGGCAGGCTGCCCTTCAAGGTGAGGACAGTGACCTCAGAGAGTGGGAAAAGGAGGCAGGGTGGCCGGTGGGGAGGGGACACAGGTGGAGTGGCCAGGACATGAGATATCCTGAGGCAACCCCCACCACTCCTCCTGCTTCATCCTGAATGAGCATGAGCCTCTGAGTTCCAGAGGCTTCCACTCATCTCCATAGCATTGTGTCCTAAAAACAGAAAAATGCTGTTTAAACTTATATAGCGTGAAGGGCTAAATTAAAAGGACATGTCTTTGCATCTTTTCTGAAAAGTGAGAGTAGAAGTCAATTGTAGTTCTTAAGAGAGCTCATTCCACTGTTTGGGGACAGTGCAGGAGAAGGTCCTTTCCTGTGTGCATGGCAAATGGGCCTCTGCAGGTAATGTCCTCAAGTTAGACTTTCCTGCTGATCCTAAGAACTGGTTAGGCTCATAATGAGGCAGGTGATCCCTTAAGCTGTGCAGAGTTTAACTCTACTACAGTGGTGCCTTGTAGTATGAACAACTCTAAATGATCCAGGGTTTGAAAGTTAAAGCTGAGGTAAAATCACTCTCAAGTTTGAATGATGTGTCTACATTTGAACTGCATGCACAGTGAAAAAATGCACTTGCTGCATAAACATCAATTGTTGTGTGCCCAAGTTATCTCTCGCTGTGAAACATCTCTTGTGTAATGCTCGTGCAGTACAGAAAATACAATTTTCATTTTATTATACAATTCATATTTACAAATTGTATTACTTGTTTTCAAGTTTTAATTAATAAATTTGGCATGAAATTGTGTCATTTTTACCTTAAATTATATTTACTGATTAAGTTTATCAAAATAGATACTGTTTAGGGTCTGGGAACAGATTAATTCACTTTTCATTATTTCTAATGGGGAAAGTTTATTCGGACATTGAATAGTCCCCTGAAATGAATTGAAGTAGGAGGCACCACTGTACCCATATTTCTAAGTAGGCAGCAAAATCAAGGCACCACTGAAATTAAAAATTAGCTAATACTCTATATTGTCTCTAAGCGGTATCAGTTCAGATACTGAGTAGTTGACTGAATAGCCAGACAATTCACCAAAAGTAAGAACTGCATCAAAGCCAGAATAAATGTCTAGAGTTGTGAATTCAACAGAGTTCATCCACTTAATAATTTTGAATTCTGAAAGGTTGTACATAAAGCTAAAATAGTGAATACAACCATTCTGCACAATGGCATATACCAGGGATTCTAAAGATAAATTAAATACCAATGGTCAAAGTGAACATCTCTGTCTGGTACCTTTCCCAAGTAAAAAGAAAGTCTAAAAAAGACAATTCAGGTGCAATCTTATGTGTGTTTAGACAGAATATAGTCCTATAACTCCCAGCATTCCCCAGCTAGCTAGAAGTTATAAGAGTTTTTTTCTATCTAAATCTGCATAGAATGGAATATAGCATTAGCTGTAGAGGCTGCATATAAAAATTTAACCCATTTCAGAAATTCTTCAGGGAAGCTGAAATTACTCAGTGTAGCAAAAATGATTGGCCAATGAATGTTGGCAAAGGCCTTTTAGCAGACAAAAAATAACAACCCAGTCTGTTCTTGCTGAGTTTAAAGCGATTAAATCAACAACTAATTTAAGACTATCAGCTCTCTGAAAAATCACACCTGGCCTGGTCAAACCAGTGTTGCATAAGCATATTACAATCTATTGGGAAGAACTGCAGTTAATGTTTCAATATCTACATTAATTAACAATGTAAGTTGATAACCAGCTTGAGGCATCACCCTAATATAAGAATAGTTTAATGATGAGGAGAGGAAGCCCAATTCAAAATTCTAATTATGAAGGAAATAAAGATTTGCAACTAAGAGGCTAGAAAAGGTTAAATGCCATTGCCAAGGCCAGATTCTCGGTAAGGGAACTTGGATTCTAATTTAATTAAAGAGTGTTAATCCTCTGAGGTGATGGAGTCATTTCTTATTCCATTGATAACATATCTATGTTCCTTTCTTCATCTGCTGCCATTGCTTAAGAAATTGAATTGGCTTTTTGCCAGATTTTTCTTACTTGCTATTATTTATGTAGTCAATTGATAAAGTTCTGGGCATTTGGCCATATAATTTATTCTTTATCAAATACAGAGCTTAAATTGAGACATATACTGACACCACTTTCTCTTTACCTTCTAACTTTCCTGTTTTGATATATGGCTTAAGATATATCATATGCATTCAATAGAACAGGTAGATTTTTAAAAATCCTTTAAAACACCCATTTGCTTTTTATTGTTTGCTACTCGTACCATTATTTTCCTTCTGTTTGACTTGTGTATTCACCTAAGGCAAGAAGTTTTTTTCTTGATTTAAAAAAAAAAATCCTATTGTATGTTCAGAGTCTTCTCTTTTGAGGGGGCTGTTCGAGGTATTTAAGATATTATTTTTTCAATTGTATTTTTAAAAACTTATTTAATTGTATAGGCAAGGTTTAATACAATAAATATTAGTTTTAATTACTTTGAAATTTTTGTACTGACATTTATCAAATAGGGATTTATATGTTGCATCATTTACAAGGAGGTAATGTTTGTAAAATTGGCAATAATTTTATCTGAGGAGGGGCCAATATATCTTCTCTTTTTTCTATGTTCAGTGTAATTTCACGTAATGACAAGGAAGTTAAACCAACAGAAGCTAGTCCTTTCTTAGTTAAAAAAGCTAAATGCTGATGTAGCTTTTATTTCTTTTTATGAGAAAATCACTTGAAGGTAAATGAACATGAGGAATGATTAAGTTGGTGAGACCTATGTGACTGATACCCTGACACAGTTTAAAGGGCTTGCAATTTTAATTCATAGGCAGCTCTCTTTTTTAACTCAACAGGTGATTATAGGACCTAATGGTCTCATTATGATTCTGGCTGGGCAATATATTCATAAGTAATGGCTATGATTAATGTGCATGGACCTAATAATAACTGTCCAGTTATGTTCCATGATTGTTTTGCCCAATTGATATTGTTTATGATTATCTGACTGTTGGCAGGGACTTTAATGGGATTTTAGAGCTGGTGTTGAATGTTAGCATGCCTGCTCCTAAGAGCCAAACAGTGGTGAGGCTCACCCTTTAGGCCATTATGGTCAATCAAAATTGGTTTGATTGATGCTTAGAGAATTTTGCATGCTGGTGCAAAAGACTGCCCTTTATCAGTACATTAGATTTGTGTGTGTGTGTGTGGTTTCCACATCTTTGCTTTACCAAATATAATTATGTAAGATCAATATACTTCACTTAAAAATAAAAAGTAAAATATTAACTTCTTCCTAACTCATTTAAGGAAAAAGTTCTGTGGGTTATGATCTTATAAAGAATGAGCCAAATTCTCATGCATTTGCACTGGCCAAATTCAATAGGTACAGGTATTATCAGCTGGGAGAAGCTCATATTATACCAACCTGCCATGTAGCTGTTAAAGATTAACACCTGTCAGGAAAAAAGTGACAACAGAGATTTAGCAGCATAAGCATGATGATGAAGCTCAGGGACTGAAACTCACATTTTAAAGTGGTAGACACAGGAAGCCCCCTGCCTGAATGGACTCAATAGCTTTGATATTTTAAAGTCTTAAGCTCTTACTGGTTTAGGAAGAAATGTGTGGATTTTCAGAAGGTCTTCTAAAAAATGAGCTAAATGAAATTCTTACCCGTTCCTAATTTGTATCATTCTCAGGTGCAGTAGAGAACACATTGCATAAATCCATGGGACTGGAGAGGATGAGACACCTTTGGACACTAGTACATACGGTGACAGTGCCTGGATGGTTTGGATCATTGATCCTGAAGGGACAGTGACAAGGCATCCTGAAGGTTATTCCAGTAAAAAAGCTAATGCTTTCTAATTGCTAAAAAATGTGTAAGGTAAAACACAATGTCACCTCTTCTTCTTGGCCATCTTTTGCTTCCCACACATCGTCACTAATTTACCTAAGAAAGGGGGGGACATGGGCCAGGTGGAGCCAGCCAGCCAAAATAATCTCCTGACTGGACATGAAGTGGAAGGACAAAAGAAGAGGCATGTGGATCAGGCCCGAGATTGCCTCTCCACTGCAGCATTCCATTCACACAGTGGTCAACCAGCTGCCCACTGGAACACACAAGCAGGGAACGCTCCCCTCCCACCCATATTCCCCAGCAACCAGCATATGTTGCCTCTGATACTGGAGGTGCCATATTGCCATCAGGACAAGTGCTCTTGTTGGCTTTATCCACTATGCATTTATCCAACTCTCCCCCCCCCCCTTTAAAACACCTCAAACTGTTGCTCATCACCATATCTTGTGAAAGTGCATACCATAGTTTAACTCTTTACTGTGCTATCTCCTTTTATTTGCCCTGAATCTTCCACCAGTTTTGTGGTATCACCCTGTGTTCCTGTATTACATGAGAGGGAGCAAAACGTCACTCTTTCCACTTTCTCCAAGCACACCATGCATAATTTTGCACACCTCTATCATGTCTCCTCTCACTTACCTTTTCTCTAAGCAAGACATCCCAGATGTCATAAATTTTCTTCATAGGAGAGTTGCCCCTTGATCATTCTAGTTGCCCTTTTCTGCATTTTTTTCGAACTCCACCATGACTTCTTTTAAGGTCAGTTACCAGAACTGTCTACAGTATTCTAAGTGAGGTTACAGCATGGATTAGATTTAGGGCAGTACAATTTTGGCAGTTTTATGGGCAATTCCTTTCCTAATTATGCTTGAACAGGAGTTCATCTTTTTCACAGCCTTCACACGCTGGGTGGGCATTTTTATTGAGCTGTCCATCACATAGCTCAGATCCCATCAGCTTATAGTTGGAGTTGGGAATTTTTGATTCAACATGCATTATTTTACACTTGTTTACCTTGAACTGCATTTGCCATTTTTATGCCCATTTTCCCAGTTTGGAGAGATTGTTTGCCTCACAATCCCTTTAGGTAATAATGTCTCCAAATAAAATTGGATGTCATCAACAAATGGTCATTTCACTGCTTACTCCTAATTCCAAATCGTTTATGAATATGCTGAAAAGCACTGGTTCTAATACATATTCCTGTAGGCCTCCACTTTTTACATCTTTCCATTTATTAGAGAAATAATTAGCTATTTATTCCTCCTCTGTGCTCTCTGTTCTTTAATCAGCTGGTAATCTGTAAAAGGACTTCTTCTCTTCTTCTTTCATGAGTGCTAAGTTTGCATAGGAATCACTGGTAAGGGACTTTGTGAAAAGCATTTTTGACATTCAAGCAAAAAATGTTTACCAGATCACCCCGTCCAAGTGTTTGTTGATAGTCTCAGAAAACTAGAAGGTTAGTGAGATAGGATTTACCTTTCGGTATGCCATGTTGATTCTTTCTCAACAGGGCTTGTTCTTCTATATTCTTACTTATTTTATCTTTAATAACATTTTCAGCCGCTAAACAACCTGTAAGTTCCTGAATCCCCTTGCATTGCTTTTTAAAATTTGGTGTTACTTTGGCCTTTCCTCTGGTATGGAACCTGATCTTAGGGACACATAAAGTATTTTTGTTAGATCAGCAATTTCATATTTGAGTTCTTTAAGATCTCTAGGATGGATGGCATCTGGGCCAGGTGATTTTTTAACTTTCATTTTGTCAATAAGCCTGAGAACTTCTCCACTATTTGATTCTCCTCTTGAAAACATCATTTCAGGGACAAGTGTCTGTCCTGCATCTTTTACAGTGAAGACAGATGAAAAGAATTAATTCAGCATCTCCAGATTCTTCTTATTCCCTTTATGGACTCCTTCATTTCCACTATCATCAAATGATCCAACTTCCAAACTGGTTTCCTGCTTCTGATATATTTCAAGAACTCTTTATTGTTGGCATTTATGTTCTTAGTGATATGCTCCTTAAAGTGTTTTTTTTTTTTTTTTTTTTTTTTGCTGTACCTCCTATAGAGTTTATAATTAGAGATGACTTATTCTCTCTATTCAGCCAAGTTTCTGTAACGTCCACTATATCCAGGCTCTCAGTTAAAACCAAGTACTCCTTCTCTCCTATTTTGGCTTTGGGGCTTTGAGCATCTGCATAAAAACACCTTTACACTGTTCCTCTCCAGATATCTCTGGCAAGTGCATCTTCTGATTTGGCATTTCAGCCTTTTTAATTGGCTGTTATTCTTGTCTGTCACCTCTCCTTCTACATTTGAGCAATCATAACTTTTTAAAATCTTCAAATAATAGCACAGGGTGAAAAAATATAGAAGCTGTCCTTGGTTTGCAATACAAACAACATGGAATCTAATAAAGTTGTAATGAGTTGCATAATACCCTTTGGAGCAGCTTGCAAAAGCCCTTGTGCAATACCTTGCAGAATGCATTGAGCAAGCAGAATCAAATAATTGGATTTGAAATTCTGAAATGATGAAAACAGAATTTCTGAAAGAGGGAGAAGCTCTGCTCTTGTCAAAGGACACCACTGGGATGCAGCCCAATATATCTGAAACAGTACCAACAAAGACGCATGGCACTGCAGAAAGAGTAAGAGAACTGAGCAGTTTACACTGTGTTTGATCCAAAGTTTCCTTTCCTCCAACAGATGGAAGTTTTATCCAACAGAGGAAGTCTTTCTGCTAATGGATTTCTTCTGCTGGACAAAGCACCAAACTAATTGTCTTATAAGTTGTAATATCCAGACTGTGGAAGTCTCTATCTTGGAGGTTTATTTGATTCCCTCTTTGTAACTGTCCAACCATTGACATCACTCTTTCATCACTCAAAAGCAAAAATGCAATCTTAAAAAAATGATGCTTTTTCATTGTGTACCTATCTTTTTTCAGTAGGCTTTTTAATAGTCTATTGTTTTATGATTACATATTGATTTCAGTTTGAGTGTGTATTGTTTTATTGATTCGACTTATGTAAGATGCCTTGAGAGTTTCCTTCTGGAAAGGGCAAGATCAACATTTCTAATACCAACATACAAGCCAGTTAATTTAAGACTGTGGATATCTGGATTCATGGCAATATGACACAATTGCACAATGAGCAATATACTCATGATCCACAAATACTTGAGCCTAGTTCTTTGTGTGTATCTGCAAAGTGTTGGCAGCTGGACAGAGAGAACTAAGAACACATGCTAAAGGTGTGGAAGATACTTGATGTATGAATCAATAGGTTAAATCATGCAATCACTGACACATAACCAGGTCTGAGAAAAACCCTCTTTTTTTAGAAATCAGCATGTGTGTATCCTTGAAATGTAGCTGACACTAACCAGGCACCAGTCCAGAGAAAGCTAGCTGGCACTTGACAGGTAACAGCAGTTCAGACAAAGGACAATTCACACCAGCCCAGCCCATCTTCCTCCTCTTCTACGTAAGAGCATCCTTCCCACTGCTTCTGAGCATCATTGGTATGCAAGTGGGAATGATCCTGCCATTGTAGTTTTGTTTACTTCTGTAACCTATTGGAAAGTGCTAAATGTGTTGCATGTAACCTTTTAATGATCAAAGGGTTGTATAAATGGGCCAGCCGAGGACTCCTCAGGCATGCCATCTAGAATGATTTGTTGGTAGCTCGTTAGTCTCCATTATAAATCCTTTAAAAGAAAACAGTCCCCTGTTGTGTATTTTGGACATACACACACCAGGACATGGACCATTTGGTCAACATACTGGCTTGCCTGAGGAGGATGTACTAGGATGAGAGAAATACCCTTTGCGAGGCACCTGAACAGAGGCTTGGTCATATAGACAATTATATATCCGGTTTACTTCCAGATGGGTAGCCCATCATCCTTAGTCAGCATGAGTATTAGCATATGAAGGTTAGGGGTGATGAGAGTTGTAGTTCAACACATTTGGAAGGTACCAGCTTTGCATCCGATTCTCTACTTTGGAATATGATCAGAATGATCTTTCTAGAATGAACTGAAAAGAATTACCTCATTTGGGACCTTCCGCAAGCATTTCTTGTTGTTGATTAGGCCAGTTTATTAAGACAAAAGTATACCATAGTGTCCTTACAGGTCTGGAAAGAAAAGAGGCCTATAAATGTTCTTTTCACAAAAACACACTTTTATCTTCACAATATATGAGGACATACAAAACATACTTCTACATGTTTCAAGCAATGATCATGCTGGTTAAGGTGATGGGAGTTGTAGGGAGGCCTGGTATATGGAAAATTCCATGTCATAATGTTCTAATTGGTACAAAGCTTCACAGGTCTTACAACTCTGGATCACCCCTTAGGAACACAGGAGAATAGGAAGCTGATGAATTGCAGCTTGGTCTATCTAGCTCACGGAATGCTGTGGATGCTAATGGGGGGCTGCTGCCTGGAGTTTTAGGCAGGAGCTTTTCCAGCACTACCTGAAGATGTTGGGGATTGAACTTGGGACCTTCTGCAGAGCAGGCACATGCTTTCCACACTGACCTATGGCCTCTTTTCCCAAAGTCCCACATATAGTTTCTGAGCTGCATATGGGACATTCTGGAGCATCAGAGAGGTAGTACCCACTACACTGTTCCTTCAGTGAAGGAGGCAAGTACAGTTCTCATCACTGAGGGAGCCGTCTCAAGGCAATTTGCTGCCTGAGGTGGAACAGCACGTGGCTTCTTTGCAGCCTACCAAGTCAAGGCGCATAGAACTGAAGGCTGGCCAAGTGATTTTCATACCTGAATGGGGAAAGCATGCAGGGACCGCTCCCCATCCCTGGATGGGAAAATACAATGATAGCAATTAAGTATCTGGCAATGGGCTGTTCCTCAAGGACACCCACAATCTGCTGTTTGAGGTGGCTGCCTCACTTTGCCTAATGAAAGGGCTGGCCTGTATCTCCTTACACTTTGCAGTAATAGAATATATGTGTCTGCTCTGCTATTTTAAGTGGGATGTAAAAGGGAACTGACAGGGAAACACTGTGGCTCTTTTTTTGCTATATAAATTTACTTGTGAAATAAAATGTATTCAGACGCAGACCTGATTTTAATGAACTTCTGAGGGGAAAAAAATCCTTTGCCTCTTTCAACATGAGTATGTGTGTAAAGGAAATACACTCCTCCTCTCCCCACTTCACAAACAACCAGCAGTCCTCAATATGTGTATAGAAACACACTAATATAAATTAATGCCTTTTAAAATCAGTATAAACTCTGTTTTCTGTAATTATCACAAGCTCTAGAGTTTTAACCATGCAATCGTAATTTTTTTAGTCTGTTTGCCATTATTGTCCTTTTGATTTTTTAAAAAAACTACATCTAACTTGAGCAAACAATGTTAAGTGGGGAAACAGATGTGATTAAATAGCCTGTAATTATGTCTTTAGTCATCTGTTAGCATCACAAGGCTTCTTCTGTTAGTATGACCAGAAAAGTGACCTAACTGATTTCCCCAGCAGCTTTGCCAAAGACTGATGTAGAATAGATGGCCTTATTAAGCAATCAAAAAAAAAATTCAGCCATTACAGTGGAATAGTAATCAGCAGTGTTTATACTGTTCACACACTTGCCCCACAATACACAATCAGGCCCATGAATTCTGCTAATTGGGTACCTTCTGCATCCAGAGGTGCCTACCATGGAGACAAAAGGGACTTGAAAATTAGTGTTTGCAGCAATTAGTTTCTATCTAAAGCCTTAACACAGTTGAGGGAAGCCCTGATTCAGACATAGATCATTTTAGCGACGGTGGCATTCAAACATCCTATCATTATTCTGGGTAGAATCACAAACCTGCTCTTTAAAAAAAGTACTTATCTTGAAACTGTAGTTTAATTCTTCAGCCAAAAGAGATTTATTTTTATGCTTCCTTATTTCAAGTACCAAAAATTCCTCTTCTATAGTTTTGCATGAAGTCCCCTGTGAAGTTTGTGGGATAAATATATTTGCTATTTGTGGGATGGATTGTTGAAAATTGATGCAGTTGGGGTTGTATTTTGCCATTACCGCTCTGAAAATACTACCTGGTATGGTCAGAGGAGGTTGAAGCTTCTCTTCCCAAATTTAAAGCTCCAAAAGCATCTGGTAAGAAACACAGATATGTCCATTTCCAACAGCAGAGAAGATAACTGAAGGGAAATATAGATTGAGAATACATTATATCTGAGTAAACTTATAGCATATTTACAAATGGGCATGCTTGAATGTTCAGTGGATTATGTTGAATTGGCAACAAAAAGCAATTTTCCCGTTCTTTCTTTTGAATCTGTAGCATTTTTGACATATTAATCTGATAGGCAAATCTCTTTGCTCTGCTTCTTGCTATTATAGACTCCCTGCTGTAGCTGCTTAAAGGGCAAATTAACAGTAGCACAATTCGAGAAACCTCGTCACCTCTAATACAAAGCATCAGCTGCATGTTCTTGTTCTCCATATGGTTGCTGCAGGACAGGACAAAAGAATAAAGGGGGGAGGGCACTTAGAATGCAGACAAAACACTAAAGATCTAGGAATAGGGAAGCAAAAAGTCTTTAAGTCAATACCCTGTTCCAGTGCTGTGATTTGCACATTATATTGCAAAATGCGGAGGAACCATCTGCAATTTATTAATATGTTGTAATTGTCATTAGTTAATTTTTGCTCAGTGGTAAATGTGATTAAGGATGTGACCTTCTAATGATGATTATTAATACAAAATATTGCATTATGAAACTATTAAATTGTAGGCAAATATTGCTACTTTGCAGACAATCAGAATGATAAGTGTGATAGTTTTTTTAGAGACACGGTACCAACATTTCCCTCAGGCTGATTGCATTGCATATTGATATTAGCAAGTATCAGTATGTAGTGCAATCAGTCAGCAGAAAATGAGTGAAATGTAAACTAATGAGAGCTAATTGTCTCTTATAATAGCAAGGACACAGAATTCTATCAATTAAATTAGTCTAAGTTGAAACAGTGATCAATGTAATAATGTTGTGATATCAAACAAATTAGATGCTGTAATGATGTGCATATGCCAGTGTGACAAGGTGATCGCTCTTATTGGGTTTTAAAGTTGGGGAAGCTGCCCCACCCCTTTTTGCCCCTAAGATATTTTAACCAAAGCGGTGCTGCTTTCAGCTGTATGGTCCATACCAATGGGTAATGTAACACAATGGCCATCAGCACTTACAAGGTACAGAAGAGCCTAGCTTATGGTGAGTCATATCATTGGTGTGCCCAGGTCAGTGCCGTCAACAGCGGCTAGCGGCAGCTTGCCAGGGTATCAAATAGGGTTTCCTCCCAGTCCCTCGCACCCGGGACCTTTTGTATGCAAAGCAACTGCTCAGCCACTGAGTGGCAGCCTTTCCAACAGGCCATTTGCTGTTGTTCTTAGGGATAGTGCAAGTCAGGATTTTTGAATTTTGGGGTTCTGGCAGGGCCGAATAGTGTGAAATAATTGTTAACAGTAAAAAGTAAGGGAGGTAACTAGAGTGGTCTCATATTTATGAGAACTGGAGAAAGAACCATTCTGGCTCATCATCTTCACTCTACTATATCTGCTCATTTCAGAACCATAAAATCAGCCTGTGAGAAAATCTTGGGTATGCATGAAATCACAGCCAAGGTGCGATAGTTTGAAAGGAATGGTCAGTGGATAGGACAGCAATGGAACATGTGGAAAAAGCAGATCCTTGAAGCCAAGCTCTTCAGATGTTTATAGGGTAAGGTTACATTTTGAATTTCACTCAGCAGTGAAAATTTAGAACCATTCTAAATTCTTCAGACCATTCAGTGGTCCATTTCTGGTCAACCCCATTCTCCCGTGGCCCACACTCCTGTTATGTGGGCATACAACGTTCCTTTGAAAACAAGCTGCATTTGTCCCTAGTAAGCCTCTATAGCAGTTTGCTGCTGAATTTCAGTGGCAGCCCACTGTTTGTTTCTCCTTTCCCTCGTGTTTTTGAAGGCAGCTGGGGGCAGTGGGGGTCACCAAGGGGGTCAGCACGCCAGTTTAGGTGGTGAAGTACAGGGTGTGTGGGATGCAGAGCTCTACCCTCTAAGGGAGAGAAAGCCCAGGGGCCCAGGAGGCATGGCTGGAGGGTTGCCACTGCTGCTGCTCAACATCTGTTGCCTGAAGAAGTTTCTCCACTGGACCTTATGGACATACGTGTTTGCATATTCTTATACGTAGCTATGAGTACAGAATAATGGAATGGTTGAGTACATGCCATGCAAGCAAAAGATCTGGGTTTAGTCCTTGGCTTCTGGAAGACAGGAGTGGGCTAACTCCACAAACAGCCTGCCTCGTATAAAACATGAGCTGGATCTGGTTTTAGTTAAGGCTGCCGTTCCTCCTGAGCCCCCTGGCTGTAAGAATAAATCAGCAGATGCAACTGAGGCCAGAGATACTGGCACATTGCTAATGTTTATGACCCAGCCACCTAGAGAACTCAATGGTCTGAGGTATATTGCATACACCAGTGTTATCATCCACAGCACAGTTCTGTTTCTGAACAGTTCTGCAAAAATGGGGTTAAAGAGATGGTGGTGTTCTGTAAGTTAATATTACATTTGTGAAAGGTCATGGATTAAGCTTGGCTGGGTTCTTGTGAGGCAGGTACGGGATGTGTGAGTGGAAGCATGGAAGCTCACTAAGACTGCATGACAGGTTTTCCTGCTTCCAAAGGGTAAAGGAGGCCGAAACAAAACAGAACACATCTTGGCGATTTACATCTTTTAATGAATGCAGCTCACATTTGAGACCCTTTGTCAATCTCTCAGTTTTTAGGAGTTTGCCATGAAAAGTGTGGGTAGTATCACATATCCTCATAAAACATGGCATGGACATTCATCCTGGGTGCTTTTTTGTCTAAATTATGCCCAGTGTGAAAAGCAGCACTTTAAGTTTCATTTGTGACCATGTATTTATAGGATGGCCAATGATCCTGTCTGGTTGTGCCCAAAGAGAGACTCTTAAAGTAAGCTACCTCTGATTAATGCAGCTAGTCTCTTTGAATGAAACTAAGAAGATTTTAAAAATATGATACTATAGTTCAGTCATGGCAAATTTGAGCTTTTTAAGAATAGATTTCTTTCTTTAGAGAGAAATAGGGATGAGATGTCTCCATTTTAATTAAAAGCTAAAAGACATTTAAATATAATAAATTAACTTATGCTTTCAATGCATTATGATTCTCCTGCTCCCCGAATCAGGAATTCTTTTTCTGCAAAGAATATAGAGCATTATCTTTACACCACCACCACCAAAATCATAATCATTTTAAACCAGTTGTTAACAGGTTTTAAAGTTGTTAAAGTTTTAAAAAATCATGAGAGATATCTCAGTGTTCATGAATGGAAAGAGTTTAAAGTTTCATGAGCTAGTGAGCACCATCACAAATTAAAACCTACTTTTAAGTGCCAATCTGTACATTTAAGAAAAGAACATGTAAGAACAGACTTTTTTTTGGACTTCCATTACTTTATGGGGCATATTATCCTGAAAATCCTGAAATTGTACAGCCTCCCTGTGCATTGAAAACTGGTATGTCAAACAGCTGTTATGCTTGATGTTGATTTTAGGGCTGGAAGTGGTCATAACTTTTAATTTTACTTTTATGTAAGTGCACAGGACCATTATCTCAACTGGGACTGCTGCATATGAGTGGGGATGTCTGAAATTTTCAGCCATTTTTTTCTTTAAGTTGTCTTTTGTCCAATGCCAGGGTTTGGAGAAGGGGAAAATAACATAAAAATTATGCTCACAGCTATTTATTTAACATAGTGTTCATTTAGCACTTGGAAGAATCTCCTGAAACAACTCCCAGCCTTAACCATGCAATAAAACAAACAATACAATAATAAATCCAGGGCTTTTTTTTGTCATAGAATGCACCAGAACGGCATTCCAGCACCATTTTTTGATGGATTTTTCCAAGTGATTGTGAATTGCCCTGTTGGGCGTAGCAGGTCAGCAGCGAAAATCATTAACATAGTGCCTGAGGCCTGATTGTGAGGGCGCTGCTCGGCTTGGGATGCTGCTTGGCTTGGGATCGGTCGTGTGGTCACACGCTGAGTGCTTACTACCAGCGGCGACCATTGTGTAAAAGTATGACCCCAAGATGTGAGTTCTGGCACCTTTTTTTTTTTTTTTACAAAAAAAGCACTGAATAAAACTATCACCATACAAATAAATTTTAAACAGCAATCAAGCTAGGGAAATCAAGCTTTCTCCTGATAGCTTTCAGGAATTTTTGCTGAGAAAGAACATCAAATTGGAGTTTTGCATGTATGACTTCTCAAAATTCTCCACTTATAGAGACATTTGGGATAAAATCTCTCTAGGGAAAAGTTTTCTAACAGTTTCTCACAAGTTGGGATCCCCACTGGCCATGGTTGTAGCACAGCTTCTTTCTGTTTTGGAGAAGCTAAGGAGGTGACAGGATGCAGGAGGCATGTTTGTCAAGTAAAAGACAGAATACCCTTGTACGCTTCCGAGCCACCTCATGAATAAAGAAAGCACAAGAATGTCATGCCAAACCCACAAACATTTCTCCAGCATTTCTCTCTTGAGCTTGTGTTTCCCTACCCGTGTTCTGTAAGGCATGCCCTCCAAAAATTAAAAAAGTAAAAATAATAAAAATAGGAGGCATGATTTATGAAGGGAGAATGAAAGAATAGGTCATATTTAGCCATGAGAGGAGAAGACGGAGGGTAGATATGATAGCATTCTACAAGTACTTGAAAGGTTATCACACAGTGGAAGGCCAGGATCTATTCCTAATCATCCCAGAGTGCAGGACATGAAATAATGGGCTCAAGTTACAGGAGGTCAGATTCCAGCTGGGCATCAAGAAAAACTTTGTGTCTGTTAGAGTAATCTGACAATGGAACCAATTCTCAGGAAGGTCATGGGCTGTCCCACAGTGGAGGCATTCAAGAGGCAGCTGGTCAGGCATCTGTTAGCGAGGCCTGACCTTGGTATCCTGCGCTGAGAGGGGCTGGACCCCATGGCCTTACTAGCTCCTTCCAACTCTACTGTTCTGTGAGTCTATGACTACAGCTAGACCCATGTATCTGGAACTTAGAGAAAGAACAGAACTGAAACTTATTCCTTGTCAGGTTAGAAATAGTGAAGCACTGTCAGGAATACGATGAGAAGTTCCAGGGCTGTGTTACCAAATTTAGGGCCAAATTAGACATGACATCAGATGTGTCTAAGATCTAACCTGAAGGGTTTTAAACATGAAATTGCTTCAGCTCAGAAAGGGGGCAAAGAATGCCCAGAGTGAAAGCTGGCATGAAGAGGGCATTGAACCCTCCCTTCCCTGCTCTGTTTCTGAGCAAAATCCCACCTCTGAAGGTAACCTTTGTATTTGAAAGATATTTGCATTGGGATGCTGGGAATGCTTTAGCACCATGAAGAATTCCTTTCACCATCTTCCCACCACTAAGGGGCCACCCTCTGAAGGAAGCTGAGCCGAGTGGGGCGTGATTCCCTCCAATCCATTGCCGCTGCTGAGCAGTTGCAACATTGAATAGAATGGTGCATGTCGCTTGGTCTTCTTTAGAGCAGGCTGAGCTGAGCACAGTTTTCCCTGTTAGCACAAAGCTGTCACAGCAGCAGGAAAAAGGGGGCTGTGTCTTGCTGCCTTCATTTGGCATGGCTGCCATGTAGCTGTGGAACCAAACAGGGATGGTGTAGCTGGATGGCTCTGCTGCTGATCTTGGCAGAGGCAGCTAGAGCAAGCCAGCTCTGCCAAGAATACCGACAGTCCCTTGCCAATCCTTGCAGGGTCTCCTTGTGAGTTGGGGAGAAGGCTGTCAATGACCCTGACTCCCCATGGTACATGGGGCCATGGAAAGGGGTAGACTTGATGGTCCTGTAGTGTCCCCTGGGATACCTGTGGGAGGACTGGTGGAGGGGAAGAGGAGGAAGGAGATATCTCAGGACCCCCACCGTGCCTGATCACTTGTCATTAGCATCAGTGGTCCTGGGTCACAACGGGTTATTTATAAGCCACCTGAGTTTCTCATGTTGTGCAGACCTGACCACTGTTATCTTTTGGTAGCCAGAGAAAGATACTGCTTTCCTCTTGGGTATTTTAGCTTCTAGATTTTATTGTTTCAATTTGCCCTTAAATGAGTGATGGAATGGCTGCTTTTCTATATTTTTATTCTATTTCCTATGTTGATTATCATTCTTATTGAGTATTGCTTTTATATCATTTAATATGTCAGGACACTAAATGGTTTACATTAAAATACAATGTAACAAACTTAAAATCAAGATAAAGCACATAGCCACATTTAAAGATGTAGTCTATGGACAGTTGATGCTGCCTGGAGGAGAGGACGGAGTTCCAGTCCTCACCTTGGAGCACCCCCAGCCTCTCCGCCATGTCGTTCATTTTGCCCTGGCTGGTGCCCTGAGGACTGGCCAATATTTGGTGGGCATTCCAAGGGACTGGGAAGGGAAGAGCAGGTATATCTTGGCAATACCTCATTCTGTCTTCCTTATGAAATATGAGAGTCAGGACAAAAGAAATGGGCTGTCTGAATTTTTTGCAGAGTGGGAATTTCCTTGTTCCCCGCACCCTCGAGAGGATGCCTGTAACCCTTTAAGTTTGGAGGGCTGCATGTAGTCACACTGATTGCGCTGGAAGAATTTCTATAAATATTGCAACATGGTAATGATAGAACAGAGTGGCAATTAAATCCCTCACAGGTCAAGGAAAAGCTACATAAATAGGAGTCTTTTCAAGAGGTGTTAAAAATTTGCCACCATTTCTGCCTCTTGAGCCACAAGTGGTACAGTGTTGTGAAATTTTTAGAGTGTAGTGTTTTTATTCTTTTATCATATAATCTACCCAGAAAACTGGTATTATTGGATATGCAATAAATAAATCAATGACATGAAAATATAATGGGTCAGATTTAGTCATATTGAATGGAAGCCAACTGAAATCAATGGAATTATCAGTCAATTTGCCCATGATTCACCCAAGTTCCATTGATTTTGGTGGGTTTGTTCTAAGTATAATTAAGTCCGGATCCAAGTCAAGTATTCTAGGCTTCATAAATGAGCCTAATTTGGTAGTGACAACAAATATGCTGGTGCTATCTTTGGTTGGTGGACTTGGGTTTGGGATCCATTTATAGATTCTGTTGCCCTTTATATTTCACTTCTGTGCTGTCCAACAGAAGCTTACTGGGTAGTTCACAGGAATTAACAAAACCACAGACCTAAAATACAGCACAATTGTTCTAGTTTACAAACTTGTAAAACAATTAAACAACTAAAACAATTTCAGTACACACCAGACCTGTGAGAAACAGCTAGCATAAATACCCCAACATGATATTACATATTTTATAAAGTCATTTTAATTGTTAGCAATATTTACTTATTTATCTGGCCAAGGCGACTTCTTTTCTTTTCTTTTATAACTTTTATAACTTCTTTTCTATCATTTATATTTTTTTATTTATTTTATATTATTAACTTTAATTTTATATTGTTATTTTTGTATTGTATTGTATTTTATTGTGTTGTAAGCCGCCCCGAGGCTTCAGCAAGGGGCGGCATAGAAATGTTCTAATAATAATAATAATAATAATAATAATAATAATAATAATAATAATAATAGATATCTAAGAGGGCAATGTTAACTGGAGCCAAAAAGATGATGGAGTGAGCCTTCCTGGGGAAATCATCCTATACTCAGCGGGTCACCATTTACGTGGCCCTCAAAGGAAGACCTTAGATATTGATCAGGTGTCTGGAAGATTCAGATCAGGAAAGATGCACAGTTATTGTAGCTCCAAGCTATGGAAGGCTTTATAAGTTAAAACCAAAAGCTTGAACCAGACTTGGAGGCAAACAGGCACTTAATGCAAGCTGGTCAGAACTGGTGGTTCAGGCCTTCCAGTCCCTGTTGTTAGTCCAGCATCTTGCACAACCTGACCCTTCTGAACAAGTCTTTAAAAGCAGCCCCAGGAAGAGTGCATTACAGCAATCTACCTTGGAGCTTACCTGCACATAGACTAATGTGAGCAGGTTAGATCTGTCTCAATAGGAGTACACCTGGGCCACTCATCAAAGCTGACAGAGGACACTCTGTGCTACCTGAGCCTCAAGTAGTGGCGATGGCACAAGGAGGGCTCCCAAGCTACAAACAATCTCCTTCAAAGGGAAGGAGCTCCTTTATGACAAATTAACATCTTCCACCACCATTTTATGCAATTGCATCAGTCAAGCTTATTAATATCTTCTGTGAAACACAATGCTCATCTTTTTAGCAGAAGAACTTCAGCAACAGTTTGGAGATGAAAGGACAACAAAAGTAGCCACAGGAACTTAATTGGTTTTGAGGATACTCAGAAGAGATTAGGTTCAAACTCAATTGCTTTCAATACAGTGGTACCAGAAGAACAGCACAATCAAGCTGCAGAGCAGAATTTGTTTGCAGACATCATTTTGAAAATCATTTTAAAGCAATGAATACATTTCTGAGCATTATAATCTGCTGATGGACAGTCTGAATATGGAAGCAGGGGTAAAAAGTGACCAATGAACAGCTTTTATTAATCAGGTAAATGCACATAATGCCATAGATATCAGCTGGATGCAACAGCAGCAGACTGGTTTGCTAAAACTTCAAGACTGTCCACATTCCTTGTCCATTGTCCAAGTTTGTCTCCAGATCCTCCAAGCTGAAGTACAACAACATCTGGAAGGCCACAGTTCTGCCCTCTGAGCTGAATGAAGGAGGAAAATGGCAAGCACAGAGGGGGCTCAGTTCCCTTTACCCACATGCTCTCATAACTATGTCCATCTACCATGTTATATGTCACATGGTACAGGAATGTTTATTTATTTATTTATTTATTTATTTAAAACATTTCTATGCCGCCCCCATCGCAACAAAGCCTCGGGGCGGCTCACAAAAAATACATAAAAACATACATAAATAATAATAATACGAAGACTGAACCACAGGTGGTAATTTTTAAACCATTTTCTTTTATCTATTTGGGCAAGATCCAACCAAAATTATGTACAGGCCGGACCTTATTATTTCAACGGGAAATATTAGAGTATATCTTCAACCATTCTATTGTTACTGGTGAGATTTAAGTCCTAAACTGGTGTTGCCTCTATTTATTTATGCTAGCTAAGTTCTGAGTGATTTACAAAAAAAGTCACACCAAACTCCCTTGCAACACCAATAACCAAACATGTGTTAAAGAAACAGCAAATCCTTTATTACAGTGGGATACAAACACAAGCACTTCACCATAGTCCATGAATCAGAGTTCTTAATAAGCTCAGGTTTAAATCCAGTATAATCCAAGAAAAGGTCCCAAGGCACTGGATTCTAGGCATAAACTAATTCAGGATTCAAGATTAGTTCAGCAAAGAGGTGTGCAAGCCTGGCAGCATTTTACCCACAAACCTCTTTTGTGTGTATACCAGCTTTTATGTGTGGGCAGGACAACCAGAGTCCTCACTTCTACATCCAGGCCTATGGGAAACTGAGCCTGGGAACACAGCCTGTTTTGACTCTTGTCTTTTCAGCTGCTGTTGCTACTGCAGAGGTAGTCCTGGGCATGGCCTTAACTTGGAAAAGTCAGCATCCTGGCCTCTTATTAAGATTGCTCCTTGGGCATTTTTTGCAGGCTACCTTTGGTTGTAGTTGAGAAGGGGCAGGTGCCTTCCCTTGGTCACGATCTACTGTGAAATTAGGCAGATTTCTAGGACCTTACCAATTGAAAACCTAAATCAGATTCTTCTATCTCTGAATCACATTCTTCCTTTGAGACTACGACATCAGGAAATGGTGTGAGAAAAATAGATCAAATGCAATATAAAACCAATGTAAAATATCATTATTAAAAATACTACCAAAGGAATGAAGCAGAACACTGCAACTACAAGTCAGGGAATACCTGACCATATAGAGATGTGTTCAGGAAGTATCTGAGGCTCCCCAGTGTATGCCTATCACACCACATGTATGAGAACATTCTAGAAGGTGGATGTCACTGTTGAGAGATCTGCTTAAATGCCATTACCCAATGATGTGATCAAAGAACAATCAAAAAGGACTTTTCAGAAGATCTCAGGAATTGGTTTGGAATATTTGGGGGAAACAGATTCCTTGCCTGAACAGTACTATAACATTGATTTTCTAAAAGTTCCATGCCTATAATATATCCTTTATTAATGTAAAAGATATTTCAGCTAGGGGAAGATCCCACAAGATCTTAGAGATTTTGCAGCCTGAATCTAACAGATTCTTGAGTGGTTAAGGATGAAGTATCAAAGTGACATGGAGGCCCCCAGTTCTGGAAAGCCCCCTACACTGTGGCCCACCTGGCACAGACTTTAATATCCTTTTAGAATCAGTTTAAGACTGTCCTCTATTACAGGGCATTTAATTAGTTAATTTGGGCTTCATTAGTTACTTAAACAGAGTGTCTGATTAATTCATAAATGCCTTTTTATATGCATTCTGATTTGGTTTTAGAAGTTGTATGATGACCTTTTAATGGTGTTTTTAATGTTGTTTGTATTTTTATATTATTTTATGTGTTAGGCAGGTTCCTTCATATCACTTGTCATGTCTAGCTCAAGTTTCTAGACAGTAGCTTGTTTTTAGCACTGAAAGACGCTGATCCTCAGTTAGCCAAAAAGATAGGAAGAATAAAGTTATTTATTAAATTATACAAAACAATATAACATTGAATGAAGATGTATGGCATGTGTATCAATCAATATTTCATAGTGACAAATAGTTGCCAGCAAAGAACTTTCCTCAAAAGTACAGTGTAGTATGCAATGTAGTGGATTTTGATCTTACCTCAGTCTTGGAAGAAGTAGACAATGAATCTGGTGTGATATATGACTTCATACCCTTTGCCACATATAGTCCATTACTATTTATGGAAACTTTAATATTTTAAGCTAGCTGATTGCACCCTTATTGGTGACCTAGCTCTCTTTGATGGTCCTACCTGTCCCCTGAGGACTCTTATCTTGTGGTTAATGCTGTAACACAATGGTTAGCATTTAGAAAACTCAAGTTTCTAGACATGTTCTCTGTGGGTGGGTTTTGTTTTGTTTTACCATTTGATTCTTTCTCCATGGGGCAAAACCCACCTATGGCTGTTGCTTGACATCTTGAGACCTCGGAAGATATCCTTACAGACCAGATTCAAAGGATATCTCAGAGGAGGGACACAGTAATTATGGGAGATTTTAATCTCCCAGATATTAGTTGGAAGACTCACTTGGGCATGACAACCAGGTTATGTCGCTTCCTAGATGCTATAGAGAGAGCGCTTTTCACACAGATGTTCCGAGAGGTGACAAGGGAGAGGGGGATATTCTTGACATGGTCTCGACCAACAGGGAGGAGCTGACAGACAGGGTGCAGATTAGGGGAGCTTTGGTGAGTGATCACTCCATCCTTTGCTTTGAGATCAGGGGAATGGGAACAGCAGGTTGAGTACTAGAAGCTGCAATTTTACGAGTGCCAACTTTGATCAATTGAAGGCCAAATTGGGGAAAGTCTCCTAGGAGAAGGTACTGGAAAGTAAGGAAGTTCAAAAGAGAGGTCTTGGAGGTGCAAGCCTTGATGATACCACTAGTTAGTAAGGTGCAGAGGCAAGGGAGAGCACTGCTGTGGATGCGAAAGGAGGTGGTAAGAGGGATTAGACATAAGAGAAACCTCCATAGGAAATGGGCACTGGGGCAAGTAGACAAAAGGTTATACCAGGAGCAGGAGGCCCGTTGCAGAAGGATTCTTTGCAAGGCTAAGGCTGATTATGAGTTGCAACTTGCAAAGAATATCAGGAGCAACAGAAAGGGCTTCTATCAACATATAAAAGGGAAGGGGAAGGGAATAGCAAGAGGAAGGGGGGACAGGTGATGGGACCGCTTAACAAGGAAGAAGGGGATTTGTTGACTGATGTGAGGGAACAGGCACAGATGCTAAATGGTTGTTTTGTGCCTGTGTTCTCTTCAGAGCAGGATGGGGAAGAACTACATGGGGGACAGGATGAGGCTGGGGATTTAGGGGTACAGTTTAGAGTCACCCCCCTAGAAGTTGATGACCTTCTTAGGGCACTGGCTTTTACAAAGGCACCAGGCCCTGATGGGTTACACCCAAGAGTCCTTCGGGAGTTGTGGGGGGTACTCTCATGCCTGTTGGCCTCTGTTTTTGAGGCCTCATGGAGAACAGGTGAGGTTCCAGAAGACTCATGGGTGGTGTCAGTGGTTTCAATTTTCAAAAAGGGTAGTAGAGGAGATATGGGAAATTACAGACTGGTCTAGAAAAGACAATGGAAAGGCCCATAATAGCGAAAGATCTAGTAACCCTAGATAGGGAAGGGAGGTTGGTGGCCATGCAAAACGGCTTCCACGAAAACAGCTCCTGCCAAACAAACCTTGAGGAATTCTATGATAAGGTTTCAAGGTGGCTAGATGGAGGGGATGTTGTGGATGTGGTTTACCTGAATTTCAGCAAGGCTTTTGACAAAGTGCCACATGATATCCTGGTTGAGAAACTGAGGAGTTTTGGGATAGACCAATGCACTGTTGGATGGATTAGGGCATGGCTGCCGAACCGAAAACAGAGGGTAATTATTAGTGGGAAATCATCAGGATGGCAGTCAGTGAAGAGCGGAGTCCCCCAGGGCTCTGTCCTGGGACCAATTCTGTTCAATCTTTTTATCAGTGACCTGAAAAAAAGGGTGACCTGTCTGCTGATCAAATCTGCAGATGATACTAAAATGGGGGCAGTGGCCACAAGCAAGGAACAGGTACTATGGAAGTGGTTGGGGGACAACAGGATGGTGTTTAATGTGGATAAGTGCAAGGTTTTGCACCTGGGACGCAGGAATGGGTGTCAAAGGTACAGGATGGGGGACAAGTGGCTGGCAAGCAGCACTTGTGAAAGGGATCTTGGTGTACTGGTCAACTGCAGGCTAAACAGGAGTCAGCAGTATGACGCAGCTGGTTGCATAGCCAGAAGTGTGGTTTCTAGATCGAGAGAGGTATTACTACCATTTTATACGACTCTGGTGAGCCTGCAACTTGAGTATTGTGTTTAGTTCTGGGTTCCACTTTACAGGAAGGATATAGGTTACAGGTTAGAATCGTGCAGTGTAGGGCCACAAGGTTGGTAGCCAGTTTGCAGGGAAAGCTGTATGAGGTGAGACTGAGGGAACTGGGTCTTTTCAGCCTGGAGGAGACTCAGAGGCGATCTGTTGGGGACATATAGGTATGTGACGGGATGTCACACAGAGGTGGGTAGAGACCTCCACTGCTGAGAAGGGCAGGTCGTGCTCCAACGGAGCTACGCTCAGGGAACCAAGGTTCCATTTAGGTGTCAAGAAATACTTCCATAACCGAGGGTATGGAATGGGCTTCCACAGGAGGTGGTTGAGGCCCCATCGGTGAGGGTGTTCAAGGATAGACTAGGCATGCACATAGTGGGCATGTCGTGAGCGGAGCTGGCTGGAGCTGGTGACTTCCCGCCTAGACTTCTGTAACGCGCTTTATGTGGGGCTTCCCCTGAAGACGGTCCGAACACTTCAATTGGTGCAAAATAGAGCTGCCAGGTTGCTGACGGGGATGGGGCGTTATGCTCACATGACTCCAGTCCTCCGTCAGCTTCACTGGCTTCCCATTGAAGCCCGGGCCCAATTCAAGGTGTTGGTTATGACCTATAAAGCCCTAAACGGCTTGGGTCCTGGCTACCTGAACGAGCGCTTATGTCCGTATATGCCCGACCGCCCTTGAGATCTGCGGGAGAGTCCCTTCTCCGGGAACCCTCCATGAAAGAAATTAGGAGAGTAAGTACTCGGAGGACGGCTTTCTCTGCGGTGGCGCCCAACCTATGGAATTCACTCCCCAAAGAGGTCCGCCTGGCACCGTCGTTACTAGTTTTTCGGCGCCAGGTAAAGACCTTTTTATTTAAACATCATTTTAATTGTTAAAATATATGATCTGGCCAGGGCAACTTCTTCTTCCTTCTCTTTTCTCCTCCTATATTCTTTACTTACTTATTTTATACTGTTAATTTTAACTTTATATTATTATGTTTGTATCTCAGTGTATTTTTTGTATTTTTGTATTTAGTGGTAATTTATTATGTTCTATTGTATTTCAATGTATTTTATTGTATTGTAAGCCACCCCGAGGCTTCGGCAAGGAGCGGCATAGAAATGTTATAATCATCATCATCATCATCATCATCATCATCATCATCATCATCAGACTAGATGGCCTGGGAGGCCCCTTTTGTCTCGCTCTGTTTCTATGTTTCTCTGGGTAAGAGGTGAGTTATTTGTCTGTTTGCTGGGTGCTATGGATGATGCAATTTCTAGGTGTGTCAGGATTTCTAGGTGTCATCCTCCTTGCAGGCTTGTTTTGCCTAATCCTTTTCAAGGGAAAATGCCTGACTTTTCCCTGCAAGAGTTTCAGCATTCATTCGTATCTCACACTGCTAACCCAGGATAGGTCCTTCTTCCTGAACCCAAGTCTACCTGTCATGGCCTAAAAACCTGTTGTGGCCTGGCAGCTTATTGTTATGGCACCTGTATTATAGGTGTTTTGAATTTCCAGAACTGTGGTCAGGAAAAGCCCTGTGCACCCCACCAGCCATCATGGAAAGAACCATTCTAGCTGGTCTCCGAGGTCTTAAGGCTGACCTCACAAAAGGGGCAAGGAGGGTGTTCCAGGGGTTCAGGAGGCGAGAAGGCTCAAGTCCACCAGGATATCCTAGCACTGTTCCAACCCCATTCATGGGATTTGAAGCCTTATGGTCATCCCCATTTGACTGCACCTTAAGGGGAATGCATGCTAGTTACATTTTTACAAGTGTCTAAATTAAGATTTCTACATAATAATATCACTTAAATCACAAGAAGTGTTCTTAATTTCCCCCTTTAAATGTTTAATATATGTGATTTAATACTTGTGGTATATTGGGACAAAAAACAAGTTACAGTTTTAAACAGCTTTGCTTAGGAAATGCAATTAAATAGACTTGCTAAATTTAATCTTTCTAGGACAGGGGTAGGCAACTTGTGGCCATATGACCCTAATTTGCATTGGAAACATCTCTGACATCAACAGATATTTTTCTTTTTCAAAATGAATTTTTCCAATTGACAGTGGAAAATCTATTTATGTATTTATTAGTTTTATGTTCTGTCTTTTTCTGTTTTAAAGAACTCAAAGTAGCTCACACTATTCTCTTCCTGCTGCTCTCAGTCTTGTCCCTACAACAGGTAAGTTGGGCCAAGAGTCTGTGACTGGCCCAAAGTCACCCAGCAGGCTCCATGGCTGAGTGGGGACTCGAACCCAGATCTCCTGAGTCCCCGCCCTGCACTTTTAACTGCTACACCACAGTGGCTCTCACTTCCAAGTTTAACCATTCCAAATTTTCTGGAAATCCCACACCACAGACTCTTCTGCACTATGACATCCAGAAGGGTAGTTGTGCTATTTATTGTCAGATACATAACAGAGATTTCTGTGGTGTCTTGAAGCCAAGCACCTGTGTGCTTGCACCAAGCTTTCGTTAGTTAAAGCCCACTTCGCTTTGCTTCTTCTTTCATCAGCGTGTGGCTGGGGGCCTCCTGAGAGACCTCATTCTACTGCAGATAATTTTATGCAAGCTCCTCTTACATGAAACATTGGAAATACAAGACTTGGGTTGTGAGTGAGGACGTGGCTTCAAGAATGCAAAAAGCTTTTCACAAGGAGCTGCTTGCACTACCCATAGAGTTCCAAATGGCCCTTAAATTTGTCCTTTTCTTCTTGTAAGCGAAATATGGAACATTTCTTTGATCAAGACCTTTGTTTCCAAAAGCATATGGTGAGGATGTGCCGGGGTATTCCTTCTATCCTATTCCATTTACAAAACACTGTTCCTGTGAACGGGGGATCAGCAACAGACATTTCAACTGAAACTTCAAAACATCTTTCTCTTTGAAGAGCATTTTTATTTTTTGCCCATTTCCTCATGGTCTGCCTGCTCGCTCCATCTATTTCGCAGACAGGTAATAAGTAGCAAATGCACCTGATGGCTTTGCAGGTTTTCTTTTTCTTTTCGGTGGGGGTGGAGAAAGAAATCAAGTCAAGTGCTCCCCTGAATGGGATGGCAATAGACTTTAGACCACTACAAGGCATTCTGTGAGTCACTCGTGCACCAAACCGCCCCAGTTAATTCCCCACAATTGCCATTGCTAGCTTTGTGCCTCCAAGCCTCATTTGCCCAGTTGTAATCAGCAGCTCAGCTGTAATCACTCCTTTCACAGTGAAATGGGGGGTTATTTATTTATTTATTTATACGCCCCCCCCTTCTCCCCACAACCTGCTTTTCAACTTAATATTGCCCTTCAACAGCCAGATTGTTCCTATTTGCACCACAGGACATATTTGGCTTACGTTAATGTGTGAGGAGAGAACTTGAAGAAAACTTACTACTCCTTCAGCTAGTTCTAGATTTTAATAAGTCTACTGACTTATATCATTTGATTATTCATCCTAGGACAAACAGTGTTGTCAACAAACCAACGCCACAGAATGTTTGCAGTACACGGGTCATAGTCTATCCAGAGTTAGAGTCGTTCAGGGTAAGGATGGGAAAACCAGCAATTTTTCAGCTTTTCTAAATTCTTCAAAAATCTCTTCAAAACTCATTTCAGCTTGCTCCCTTTTTCATTTTTTTGCCGTCTTACATTGGTACAAACAGGAAAAGTACAGTTTTTGAATAGGAAAGGCATACACTTCTGTACCTGTTTTCAAATGTGTACACGTGCTTATAATGACTAAGACAAGAAAATGTCCTGTTTTTTAAAAAATGCATATTTCAAAATGCTATATATTAAAGAAACACACCATTTTCAAATATTTCTTGGGGAAAAATGTGCACCTGATCATTTGGGATTACAAAAAGGACACATTCATGCGACTTGCAGAAAGGAATGAAGTTCTTGTGCATGCCCAGGGCCATGAAATTTAGGAACCTTACACATTTGGTTTATTATCTAGCCCAATTCATTTTAAGAATTTAGAGTTATAAATATGAAAACCAAACCTTAATAAAAACCTGAATGTAAATATAGAAAAAATCATTTAAGGCTACAAGCTTTACACTGCAATCCTATGCATGTCTAGTCAGACGTTAGCTGTATTAAGGTTTCCAGGAAAGTATGTATAGTATTTATTGCAGAATACCATCTAAGACAATATGTATAAGATTGTATCAACTAACAATGGAATTGCCTGAACCAATTTTAATGAATAGGGCCTATTTTAATGAATAGGGACAAATTTTGATTGTGGTTCTGCAACTAAATGACATACTTGTTTATATAAAATGCTTAATGTACTTTAGTCCTGTTGTGCTATTTCAAGAGGGGAAAGAGAAGAAACATTAAAGATGGGCTTTTCATCTAATAATGAGTGTTCAGACTAGGGCCTTCTTTGGATGAAGAGAAGCTTTTGTTTCATTAAATTATAAGCTATTTTATATTTCCTGCAGTATCACAAAGAGGCATTCAGATTGAGAGTTTGGTAGTAGGCAATTTTAAAAAATGTGATTCATTAATAAGAACATTCAGCTAAAAAGAAACAATAATTTTCCAAGTATGCTTGCATGCTGTAAAACAAGTCTTCCAGCAATCTTTCAGGGGGCAATCTGGTTGGATGCTCAGTGTGCTCTAATTTCAGAGGATTATGGGTATCTTAGACAGGGGGGAAGCAATGCGGAGCCAAAGGTGGTCCTCTTACCCTGCCCACCCCGCAAAATGCCTTGATGGCCACTTTCCACCTTCGAAGTGTCAAGCTTGAGAAGGTGAGGGAAGGAGGCAGAGGCACTGCCAGGAGAGTTCATACAGTGGTGGCACCAGGCCCTGCCCCTGCTCAGTCCCCAGAACAGGCACAAAACACTTTCAAGGCCACATTTGTGACCTTGGAGAAGCAATGAATGCAGCTCTGCTTGTGCCAGCTGCTAGGTGGGTGAGGAAGACACTCTGGGAAGACACTCAGACCATCAGCCCTTGAGGTGAGTCTCCGAATTCAGAGCTGGATGCACAAGGCACTTAAGAGCACCTAGTCGCTGCCCAGTAGCCATAATATTGTGCTGCTCATCGTATTTGGTCCCGAAAAGACCAGAAATGCAGATCAGACCACAGAATTTTTATTTTTGCCAGACTTATATAGAAGAAACAGCAAACCAAATTTTGGTTAAACTATATAATTCAGATGTTATGCTGGCCTCTCTCAGTACTGACAAGCAACTATCATAATGTCATTATATAAACATATTTATTTAAATTGGATGGGAGTCTTTAGAGGTCACAGGGTTTGAACATGGGTGCTTTTTCGTACAAAACTTTACCACTGTGGGGTTTCCATTCTAATTCAGGTTCACAATAGAAAGAACAAAACATTGGATTCTGTTTCTGTTTCCTGCAAGGAAGCAGGTAAATGAATACACAAAGTGTGATGCAACTGGTATTTGGTTTGGGGTGTGTATTCTGTTTGACCCAATGAGTGAATTTCCTTTCATAATATTGATTCTCTCCTCTATAAACATGCAATGAGTTACATATAGACTTTCATTTTTGCTGCTCCAATAAAATCTTGATCTACTCTGCTCTCATTTGTCTAGGAAAAATAAGACAACATATTATTTGCTCGTAGGAGACCTTTGTATTGGTTAGAGTGGGGCTGTGACTGTTCAAAAACAAAAACAAAACCCACAACTCTGAGCAATTGCTTTAAAAACTGGAAAATATTTAGCAATAATGTCACTCATTCAGAGAGCAAACTTATGCATTTTGAAGGTATGCTTTGCTGCTGGAGTGCTCCAAATATCCAGCAAGCCACCAGTAGCTGCCCAACAGAGCAGAAGGATTGGAGAGAGTGATATTAATTTCGCCATCCTCCATTCCATTGCTTTTCTCATTACATAAGGTTTTGAGCCTTTCACCTTCTCTTTGCATTATCTTTTCATGGTGCCTGCAAGAGGCAGGAGTAAATGATCCCTATTTGGATTTCCCAGTCTGCAAACATAGCGATATTACAGCTTTGGAGGGGGAACTTGGAAATATTCTATGGATATCATAGGATTGCTCACTCACTCAGATGATGTAGATCCCATCCTTCCTACACCCACCCCTCCACCGCTTCCACCACAGAGTATTTAAAGCATCAGTGGGTTAGAAAGACAGCAGGAGGTGATGTTCATCAGGTCCTTCCACATGTTTTACAGGTCACCAATAACTGAATATATGGAAAGCCTATATGCTCACAGTAGGTAAGACTGGTGTTCTTATCTCCTGAGCACATGATAGCGCCTTTCTTTGAAATATAAAAATATGAAGCATCTCTATGCTGACCATCACTGTTTATGTTGACTGGCAGTAGCTTTCAGTCTTTAGCAGAACAGTGTGCTTTAGAAGTGTTGACTACAACTCCCATCATCCACAGCCAGCATGCCATGCCCATCAAGTTCAGGGTCTCAGGCATGGTCTCCTACCCAATTCTGCCAGCTCAGATCCTTTAATGAAGAGAAGTCAAGGTCTTCTCTAGGTGTTTTACCAGCAAGATATGTCCCCTCTTCGATACATACGTTTTTAAACTAAGGACCTAATGACAAAATATCCCTGAGCATGTGCAAAATCTCTCTTCTTGGTGAAGGACATGCTTTTTGTATCCCAGACATGACCATTATCTCTGCTTATTGAGGCTGATGGGGATCCTTTTGAGGATGAGATTGCCGGCAGCCATTCTACAGACAGATGGAATTCCAAACTCTTTTTGGGTTGCCTGCCTGGTGAGTTATCTGGAAGTTGATGAATGCAGTCAACAAAATGTTGCCAGCCATGTCCATGTTTCTCTTTTTGAGCATGAGTGGTACACGGAGAAGCTTAGTGGACAACATTTACATTCAGAGCCTACGCATAAACACATAATTGAAAATTTAGCTCCCCCTCATTAAAATTCATGCCCACTAAAATTTTGTGGTGCCTGGGTGTGTGTTTCATGCTTCCTTCCAAACTGGCTATTTGTTTGATTGCTAGCATCTCAGTAGAAAGATGCCAGCTATCAAGCACTTTGTCAGCTGAAGATGCTAACCTATATACATTAATTGGGACAGGGAAGTGGTCAAAGTCTTCTAGGGAGAGGGAGGGATCGGTCAGCAGAACCTACTCCTATGCATATTGTTGGCCACATGAGAGAGTGAACACACCAGAGTGTAGGCTGTAGGCCTCTGCAGGCATTTAATAGCTATGGATGAGAAAGAAAGATGGAGGCTTCACCTCAGCCGACACGCATCTGTTGGAACATACCTAACTTCATGTACAGTTGTATTTATGGATGGCTCTCTATGTGGTTTGCGTTTTATCCTACTCATTTTTGTAAGCAGTCCTGAGTGTGGAAGGGTTGTAGTGGATGGGTTAGAAAAGCTATTAATTAATTAATTAATTAATGTGGACTCATAAGTGCTGTCTGATCATTCACCCACTTCAACAAATATCCAAAATGTGGTGAATGTTAACAGTCCTAGTTGAATATTCTGAAAACTAAAAATAGGTTTTGTAAAAGCTTTTTAACTATATGCTAATGGACATTGGAAATTATATTTAGGTGACTGTCAATCTTCACTGATGGTTATTTGGTGCTTTGAATATTTACTCAGTTTATCAGAAATGGTTGAATTTTTACAAGTGATGAATATCCACTGTAAAACAGATAGATATTGTGTGCAGTACCAAAGACTTTGTTCCAAGTTGAACTACCTGTACAAGACTGCAAATGAAAGGACAAACAAATTAATTTGTCTTCTGTTAATGGATAGAATTCAGAAGTATAATGATTTATTGGGAGAAAAACAATCTTCATCATTAACTTCTGCATTAAACTTCGATGTGTTATTTGTTTTGATTGAGTTTGTAAATTGGCAAGAATGACACAATTAAAGGAACCGAGAACATATAATTATGTTCCTTATAATTATGCCATAATTGTTTTTTAGTATGTTAAATGGCCTGACTAATTGATCCCCCCGCCCCTCATTTAGACAACAACTTTATATCCATCTCTGTTCCAGGAAATAGCTTACAGCATGTTTGGGAGAATATATTTGCAGACATTTTCGATAAAGCTTCATTGGTTGTAGATGGAGCAATGAAATATTCATGCATTGTATTTCCCTCTTTCCAAGTGACTTCTGCCAAAGCACCGAATGCTTGGTTTTCTTACACAAATAAGACATTCAATCAGACTAATGGATACCCTGGAGTATTGTTGTGCTGGATATTATTAAATCAAACATCCTTGACAAATATTGAGCTGTGATGATAAATACCATTTCCATCATGTTGCACAGGTAACAAGGCAATGTAGTCGTTTGTAAATGGTATTAACATCAGGCCAATCCCCTGTATAATTAAAGTGGAAAGCCAAATAAGTCTACATATTCCTTAATCTTCAAAAATTATTGTGCATACAAGCATACTGTTTGTATTGATTTTGTTGGCAGCATATTGAAACAATGGTGCATAAGACTAACTGCTTGACTTGAATTTATGCTGTTTCACTCAAATAGACTGTGATGGACTATGAGGTACAGCATGAATGAAATGGACTCACTTGGGATTGCCACCATTTTAGTCCTCGATCATAAATTTTGCCTTTAACTGGGCAGAGCATGTGTACACAGAATGACTTCATTCAGTGGTAAACACTAATTCAGTGGTAAACACGTGACTGCCTTGTTTTGCCAACACATTTGCCAGAGTTCTTAGGAGCTGGAAAGTCCACTCAGATGCTGCTGTTATCCTTCAAACTTTGGTGCCATTGAAAGGCACACATGCTACAGAACTAATGTGCTCAGAAGTAGAAAGAGAGCAAAAATTGTTGCAGTATTATTAAAGGAAGTGGCAGTGCCAGTCCTTGCGCTAAATTCAGGCCAGTGGACCAAATCTAGCCCTCTTGGTACTCCAAGTACCCATGTCTCTTCACTTGAGCTTGCCCTCTTCCCTGTGACCCCCAATCATTTTGGAGGTTCCCTTGCATTTCTGTGCGGTTTTCCCATTCTAAAGGGCTGAAACATCTCTCTTAAGATTTTGTTACCAACAGGATGAGCTTTAAGCTAAAATGCAGTAGCACTTGTGGGTTTTGGTTCCACCCCTTTCACTTTTGGTCCAGCCCACTGGCATGTGTTTCCCAAGAACTTCTTAGAAACTGAATCTGGCCTGGGCTGAAGGAAGTTGGGCCTAACCTGCTGGACCATAGCATTTGTTATAATAATGGAGGAACTCTTAACCAGAAGAATCCTCACTGTTGAAGCAGAACAGTGAAGCAGAGGACTGGGCTTTGCACCATGTAGCACCCCCTCCAGGGGACATGCCTCTGATCCCATCATCTGTAGCACCCCTTGTCAGAGAAACCCCTTTCCTAGGATGCTCTTCCTTCTCCCTTAAGTTCCCTGCTTGTGGCACATTAACATTCTTCACATTTCCTTGAGAAAAATGCTCTTAATGCACGGCTATCTCACAGAGACCACCTTAAAGCATGATTAAGGAGTGACCCTACTGGGAGGAAATGTTTGTTGTATGGCTTGGTCTTAAAGCACAGCCTTTGAAAGGTTCCCATTAAGTACAGGGTGTATATATTTAAAGGCAGCACAAAGCCTTTGGGAAAGCGCTTGTGTACTTCATGAGGCAGGGTTGCTGTGGTAAGTACTCTTTCCTCCTTGAATGCTCCAGCAGTCTCATGAAATCCCATGTAAGTGGTCAGAGGACAAGTAGGAGCTGCCTGTGGGTAGTCTTACCCTATTCACGTGCTCTTTTCCTACTTTTAAAAATACTATTTTTGGCAAATGCTTGATACTTGAAATATAAAATGCACCAATCACCCACTGGGATGTGCACAGTGTGTGGCTTATTGAATTTAGCTAAATTGTGAGTCATCCATCAATAGTCTTCCTAGTGAATGTACTTGTAATAATTTCACACATTACAAACAAAAGTAGGTATGATTTTCAAGATTTTTGAAGCTTTGCACCGTTGGGGATTTTGTTCATTTTTTTTAAATGACGATGATGATGCTTGATTTCCTTCTGAAGGAATTTATCAATCTGGGGGTCAGAACAGGATTGATCACTTAAAAGACACATGATTCTACAATGTTGCAATTGCTTCTGTTCCAATATAATTATTTATTCATTTAGAATGCAAACCTACAGCCTTTCAAAACAGTCTGGGTAGGGATAGTGTTTTTCATTGTCCCAGCTCTGCAGCCCTGAAATCTTGGATGGCAGCTCTGAAGGCCGAGCCCTGCCTTGCCTCTTTTCTGCCATGTAGAAGGAACTGTGCTGGTCTTGGAGAGGGCAAGAAGGGGCATGCCGGAGATGGGGAGGGAAGGAAGCCAGGGCCATCTGCCTGGACACCTGCATCCTGGACCCCCAGTTCTTTTTTGAGATGGCCTCAAGTGGCACGAGCTGCACCTGTGGTGGAGCCGAGCACTGCTGCTTTTCGCCTGGGCTTTAGGATACACATTAGCCACTGCTTATGAGGCTCAAGAGTGCCCTTAATGGGTTCTCCTACGGCCCTCTACACAACACCAGAAAGAAAGTCTCATTGAACTTAATGGCATTCCCTTCTGACTCATAATGGGTTGTGCTAAACAGTCCATTGATATACATGCATTGATCTGAATAGGGCTTATTCGTGGGAACTTGTACAAGTGTGCAGTCTTCAGTAAAACCTTCCTGAAATTCCTGGTGGCTTATAAATACTTATCTAATATGATAAAAGCTAGTGCTTCACACATGATATGTTCTCTGCACAGAGAGTATTTCACAAAAAATATTTATCATCACTTGAAGGGAAGCTGATATGGACATGCGCAGTACAACTGAGGATGCAGAATACAGAGCAAATGCATGGAAATAGGTATCAAATGCTTTTTTGGGGGGAGGGGCAGCACATCACATTCCTGCATGTGGTAGGGATAATTTTCTGATGAGGACCAATAAGATGAAAATCAGTCCTGATTAGATGTGCTGTGTGTGGATGGTTCTTTTGTCCGGGAAGGGGGATTCAAACCAGTTTGGTCAAAGGTGCTCTCCTTCTGAAAGAGGAAGTTTTCAGCTTGGGAACACTTCTTGATTCAGCTTTACCACATGAAATACTGGCATTGTCAGTGGCAAAAACTCTAGCTGGTATACCAACTAGAGATGTATACCTCTCCTGCACAGGCATAGCCTGGCAACAGGTAACAGAAAGCATCCCATCTAGACTACCATAATGCATTCTGTGCAAGGATACCTTTGAAAAGCTGCAATGAGTTCAAAATATAGGAGCCAGAATGTTGACTGAGACAGCTTGCTGGAAGCATAACTTACTATGCTCACTTTGTTTACCAGTTTGGTTCCAAACTCAATCCAAAGTGCTGACTGGGGCCTTTCAAGGTCTTTCACAGCTTGGCAACCAGGCACCTTAGAGTCATAGATTCACCTTCTCCCACATCAACCTGCCTGAGCACTGCGATCTTCCAGTGAGATCCCTCATAGAGTGCCATCAAAAAGAAGCGTATTTTCTTATTTGTTACAGTCCGGTTGTGCCATTCTTTCTCCCCACTGAGGCCCATATGACTGTCAGTTTATTGTATTTTTCTGCCAGGTGAAAACATTTTTTATTCTCTCAGGCCTTTTTCAGATTGTACATAAAATATTTTTGGAGGATGCTATGTTTTAAAGTATAGGCCTTTTTAAAAAGGCTATTTTAATTGCATGTTGTTCTATTTATTACCTTTAACTGGTTTGCTATTTTGTTTTAATTTACATTGTAAATCACCATGGAATGACTTTCATGAAGGGTGGTGTGTAAGCAAAGCAGATAACTACTGGCACAATTCATCGACCCACCTTCCATTGGAGTGTGATGGCAGCCACATCAGATGATGTCCTCTGTAAAACTTCATGGGGGTTCAGAATTCACCAATTAGCAGATATTGCTCATGAATTTGGACACTCACATTTTGAATATGATGTTTACCACAGAATTTAATTGTTTTAGTCTAGGCAGAAATTAAACTAAACTTCTGTACTCTCAGTGGTCAAATGCTGAAGACCACTGTGTATCATCTATCAAACAGTTTCATATACTGCCATTGTATCATCTGACAAACCCAGTGATACTTGATTGCTATTGTTCTTTGTTGACTATCAAATACAATCAGATGTAAAATACAGATGAAGGTCAACTGGCAAGCACTAAAAATTATTTCCTCTGAACTGTCAAATAATAGTGATCAAATATCAAATACTGAAAGCAAATGCCATTGGGTGTCAATTAGCAACAAACAATAGTTGATGAACAGCTATTGTTTGCTCAGAGAATATAACCAACATTAAAACTGACAGGTGGGGCAATGCTATTGTGGGTGTATATGAGAGAGAGAGAGAGGGGGGGGGAGAGAGAGAGAGAGAGAGAGAGATTCTGTAACAGTACAATTGTCACATGAAAAACCTTGCCAGCTTCATATACAAGTTTCAAAGTGCACACATGCACTTTTGGATATGCATTTGGATGTGCAGCCCTGATGGGACCAATTTCTAACCCAACCTTGTTGCCCGCCGGCACTGGCTGTCAAAGCAGCACTCATGCTGCCTGCTCGGGCTCCTTACCCAGCAGTTGGACAGCTTAGCATTGCAGGAGAACTGGGTTTTTCTCCCTGCTCTGCAACAAACTGATATACTATGACAGGTAAAAATATGCAGGGAAGACCCACTTTCCAGTATCTAACAAGCATATTAAAATGTGCTTCCCTCATGCCTGGCAAATACAGTTCCCCCAATCTCATATTAGATACCGACTCTGTATCAGTATCTAATAATTTTTATTTTATTTTTTTCTAAATGTATATACTATTTTTCTAAACTTATATACTAAGATGATAATTTATTACAGGAAGCTAGATATAAGCAACTCTTTGACGTATCCTGTAGCAGCAATCAATCTCGATGAAAGCTATTCCACAGAAAGCTATTCCCTAGTTCTGTCCTTGAAACCCCCAAGTTAGCTTCAGCTGAACTCCTGGAATCAAGGGGGAGAGCAAAATGAATCTCTTCTACAGAGAACTTTCACTGGCCAATTCCAGATGAACCAAGGGCATGGCCTGGTTTTGCTCACATGACATGAATTCATCAATATTTTAAAAAAATCAGGATTTCATTTTTACTTTTATTATAAATCTCTACATTTGAAATGTGATGAGATTTCCAGTGCTTTAGTATTAATCAGCGGTTTCTTGATTAATTTATTTTTCTTAGCTTCTTAAAGCAATGTTTCAGTGTTCATTTGATAAACAAATGACAGTTCGATGAATTAAGCTCAGCTTAATTTGAGCCAAAGTGTTCAATGTGGTGGTGTTTAGTGTGGTGAAATCTGTTTTGAAAGGCTCAGCTCAGTGCTGGGATCTGTGAATTAATACTAAGAAGCAGGGCGTTCCAAAGCAGGTACATGGGGGCATTTCTGTCTCATGGAACAAGCAACACAAGGCTTATGGGAATGTGGACCAGGAAACATAGGATGCATTTCCAAGGCATAGCATAATGGACAGAATAGTACCATTCTTATAAAAGTATCTATTAAACAAGGAATAGGCTGACTTGAAATGATTCGGTACTGTGTCAAATAACTATAGAATACTCATGGGCTGTCAGTCAAATAACAGAGCAAATGAAAGGGATGATCTACCCCCAGTGTATGGGCATAATGTGATAATGTCTTTAGACATGTTCCAGTTTGTTGCTATCCTCTTAAACTGTGGTGTGCAGAATGGAACGCAGCCCACCACGCCAGGGTGGTCTGCCTCCTCGCAAGCAGGGTGCATTGCAGCCGCCTTTGCAGCCACAGCACCAAGCTGTTGACTTGGGCGGAAACGTCAATCCACAGGACCCTCCCATCTGGCTCACCATCCTCTTCCATGGGCCTTCCCTCTCCTCTCCCCCTCCTCTCTGCTGAGCCGTTGCCTTGATCAGCTGAACAGTGCAGGAGAGGGTGGGGGGAGGGGAATCCCCTCCTTGCGGTTTTCTCTGCACTGCTCACATGTGGGGAAAAGAGAGGGTGGCTAAATCCCACTACTTAACCGCTGGTGGAAAGATAGATTGCTTTTTTCCTGCAGGGCAGTTCCCCAAATCTCCATGCTGCATGATGAGAAAGGCAATTTGCCCATGGAAAACAGAATGGTGTCTATTTCCAAGAGCAGCTCTGTGAGAGAGGGAGAGAAAGAGAGGATCTGGGCTCTGTGTGTGTGTGTGTGTGTGTGTGTGTGTGTGTGTGTGTGTGTGTGTGTGTGCGCGCGCGCGCGTGGGAGAGGGGGGGGGGGAGGGGGAGAGAGAGAGAGAGAGAGAGAGAGAGAGAGAGAGAGAGAGAGAGAGAGAGAGATGGAAATTTTTTACATGAGCAAATTCCTACAGACTGATCCAGACAAAAATCATTCTTTTGGCTCTGCTTTGAACAATCTGAAGTTACCAAGCAGTTTCATGCCAGCTTTACCGCAGGAGTCCAATCTTAATGTTAGCAGTGTCTAAAAAGCCCTGATCAGCTAGGAAAAGATACTCTGCATCGCGGAGACCACTTGGGCCTCCAGTGACAAAGCCCAATCCAGGGGCAGCCCACACAGTGAGCTTGTCCAGAACATACTGAATTTCACCTCTCTGGCTTCCTGAGCCAGTAACGGCAATTACTATACTGCTTTCAACAGAAATAACAGAAAAGGAATGGCATGCACTACTTAATCTGTGCAAAGTAGAATTTCAGAATGCATTTTAGCTGTTTTATAGCCTTGACTCTGTTGTATGGCTGCAGACCTGAAATGTGGAAGTGCATAGAGATAATGGTGTTTACTCAACTTTTTTGTATGACTTAGCATTCAACAACTACACTGAAGCACAGCAACAATAGCTGCCCTGATACATAGGAAAAGAATATGGCTGTTGAGAAGAAAATGCTCTCTATAACAAATAAATCAACTTTTTATATACACGTACCTACTGCTTTTTAAAAAGAAGTACAAATTAACTTATTAGCCTTGGAAATGACAATGGCCTTGACGGCTGGGGATGATGAGACTTCTAGTTCAACATACCTGAAAAGCACCAGGTTGGGGAGGGCTACTGTAGCTTAGAGAGCAAGTGCCCCCTGTAAATCAGCAACTGCTGTTTAAAAGATAGCCAACCACCCAGTGGTGGGGGTGTCAATGTGAGTGCAGTGATTTAATTACAGCTATTCATGGTGCTGAGCCTAAGTTGGTGTAGAGTTCAGCACCACAGACAGCTTCTTTAAAGTTCAGGTGAAAGCCCAGAGTGGCTCATCTGCCCCAGTGAAATTGGATCTCACAAGTCAGCACAGCCAGCAGCCCTCTTCACTTCCGGCAAGCTCATGCAAACCAAGGGCCAATAGTTCTTTAGAAGAGCACCTGCTTTGCATGGAGAAGGTCTTTGGCCACTCAAACCAGGGCAGGAAAAGAACCTCTGTTGAAAGCAGTCCAAGGTATGGGGAACTTGTGGTCCTCCCATCAGTCCCAGTGAACATGGTCAGGGATGATAGGAGCTGTTTTCCAGACACACCTGGAGGTGTATAGGTTCCATGATAGACTGGCAACATTGAGCTAGAGAGAGTCTAAGGGAGGGGTAGACTGTGCTACAGGTTGCCTATGTCTTAGAGGTTGTTGCCCCTTGAGATGCGGTTTGTGCTTCTGACTACAGCATGCTCCTTTCCTCTTAGTCAAGTGACGGGGAAATAGGCTGCAGGTGGCCTTTGAAAACAACAGTTGCCTGCAGATACACAATGCCTAGTGTAACCCTTCTCTTCTTTGCGCAAGCACTTCACAGACTATGTGGGACAGACTCATTTTTTAACATAAAAGTGGGGCTTTCCACCCTTGCGTCAAGAGGAGATTTTCAGAAAATATTTCCTGCTTCCCCCAAATGGCACTTTCCATAGCAAAACAAATCGAAACCACACAAAGATTTGGCAGAGTTCTAGCGTATTTAAGGGACCGTGGAATGCTTTGCTAGCCATGTGTACTTTATACCAGTAGATGGCACACTTGCACAATTGACTTTGCTTCCATACCCTTGTAGAAACTCCTGGAATCTGGCAGAGAGCAGCTACTTAGAAGAACAAACTGCAGGTTCATTTTCCCCCCACACCCAAACTCTTGCCACTAAAATCAGAGGACTGCATGCAGGAACATACATTCACATTAATCAGTTGTCAGGATTACTTAAAGAGGACTGGAATCATGGCTGCTCTGTGTGTGTGTGTGTGTGTGTGTGTGTGTGTGTGTGTGTGAGAGAGAGAGAGAGAGAGGGAGGGAGGGAGGGAGGGAGGGAGGGAGAGGGAAACTCTTTTCCTCTTTGCACATATTCAGCCCTGCAACAAATGTGAATCGGCCATCTGTCTGGCAGAGAAAATGCTCACATTAAGTATTGGGGTCCTAAGCTAACTCCTGTAAATACTAAGGTTGCTTATCTGTAACTGTTGTTCTTCGAGTGGTCATCTGTGTATTCACACATGTGTGTGCTGTGTCTGTGCAGGGGAAGATTCTCTATTTGGGAAGATTCTCCTAGCTAAACCTAGAATTTTTGGTGAGACACCCCCTTCCCTCTTAGTATAAATAGGCAGGGCTCCCACCATTTGGCAGTCCACCTAGAGACTGAAGTTTTGCTTGCCAATTTGGACTATCATTTTGTTGGAAAGGGAGCAGATGCAAAGCCACCGACATTGATGCAGTGCTGGTGGGTGGGTTGTGTGAATGCACAGATGACCACTTGAAGAACAGTTACAGGTAAGCAATCTGCCTTTCTTCTTCGTGGTCTCTGTGCATCACATATATGTGAGATGCTGTCAATGAAGAATGATGGAGAGGACAGCTTGGCTGAAGGACGAGTCTTGTCTAGCTTTGGCATTGAGCCAGTAGGGGTGCACGAATCTTGATGGTGAAGACCAAGCAGCCACCTTCACAGTTCCTGGAGTGGTAAGCCCGCATGTAGGGCAGCTGATGTTGATAGAGCCCTGGTGGAGTGTTTGGGTAAGTTAAGGTTTGCCAACTGATACGCAAGTTTGATTATCTTCACAATTCAGTGGGCTAAACACTGTGGGACAATTAGTTCACCCCTGGAATGACCCACATATTTAATGAACAGTCTTTTGGTTTGGCAGACCAATTCCATACGTGATTGGTAGAAAGCAATTTGTTTGTAGTGTGTGTATCAGTATCAGAGGGGTTGGAAAGAAACCTGGGAGTGTTATGTCTTGGTTGAAATGAAAGGCCAAAGAGACCTTTGGTAAAAATGCAGGGTCTAATTAAAGGACCACCTTCTCCTTATGGAAGTTTAGATATGGGGGATCTACCCTAAGCACATATAACTCACTTGTCCTCCAAGTTGAGGTGATGGCTGTCAAAAAGGAGACTTTCCATGAAAGAAGATGGAGATCGGTGGTTGTGAGTGGTTCAAAAAATGGTTTTGTTAGAGCTTGTAACACTATGGATAGACTCCAAGTGGGAACTAGTCCCTAAAGTCCCTAAATAAATCACTGTGCAAGGGGGTGAGAGAATACAGAGGAGCCCTCTGTTGGACCTCTCAAGCCAGAGATAGCGGAGGTAAATCTTTATAGAAGTCAGTTTCAGACCTTTTTGATGTAGGAGTGAAGGAGTTCCAAAATTCTGTGTATCAGTACCATCATCCAGTTGAAGGCATGTTCAGCTGCGTAACTCATGAATTTGTTCCATTTAATAGAATACAAACATCTGGTGTTGGGATATAGCACTGCTTGTAACACGAATTCTATTTGTGGGTCCATGCCAGAAGTTTCTACCACTAGTTGGTTGGTCAACCAGGCTGTGAGATGAAGGTGGGATTGGTCAGCTGGGCAGATTGCCCTTTTGTTAGTAAGGTGTCAGCTTCCTCTGTTAGAACTAGAGAAGAGGGATTATCCAGACTGTTCCAAGAGGTGGCAAGGTCTCAGATTCAATTTTGTAGCTGTGAACAATGGATAGTACCCAACGGTCTGATGTGATGGATTCCCAGATGAAAAGATGGTATTTAAGATGGTCACCAAATAGGAATGGTGGAGTGAGAGCGGAACTGGTTCATGCTACCTGTCAATGTTGCCTCTTTTCAGCGTTTAGTCTTCTCTTAGGGTTTTTGAAACAGGCCGCATCACAGTGGTGTCAGGTTGGCAGATGTCTGTATTGCTGGCATCCAGGGAAGGAATTTGACTGCCCTGATTGATAGGGTTGATATTGTAACGGTCAAGCCCATGGCCACTTACGTGTCTTAGGTTGGTAGGGGCAGAAACCCCTATCTTAAGCTATTATCCTGGTCTTTTGAAGTGTGTCTTTCTTCATCAAAGGACATGTTTTCAATTTTGGATCAGGTCTCTTGTTGCAATTGGGCACCCAAAGCCATGTGTATCTGCAAACAGCTACTGCACCAACGAGTGTCCTGGAACTGCAATCAACATGATGGTGAGCTGATAAAATCTGTTGTTTTGATAGTTGGAGGGCTTCAGAGATGAGCACTCTGGTGAGCTCTCAGTTTTACTCCAGAAGAAAGGCATCCAGAGACTCCATTTTCTGCCAGAAAAGGCTTGGTACCTCCCCATGATAGCCTCATAGTTTGGGATGTGGAAGCCCAGTCTCATGGCAGGGTAGATATGGTGGGACATCAAGTCAAGGCAGTGTCCTTCGTGGTTGGTCAGTGTAGAGTGTTCACATTGTTGTCCTTGTGTGGATTCAACTATCACAGAATTTGGGCAGAAATTTGGATGACATAGCAGAAATAGTATGTCTCATTCTTGGACTTTGTACATCTCTTTCAGGAGTCAGGAGGCTGGGTGGGACTGGTTGGGAAGCTCCCACAGTTCCTTCATAGCTGTTGTAGAATTGGAATGAGTGGTATTGCTACCAGAACAGAGGAATCACACCATAAACCGTATCTTCTTCAGGTTCGGTGATCTGCTGGGCCTAAATTCCCAGAGACATGGTCTATGGAGAATCTGTTCCGAAAAGCACCCTAAACTCTCTCCTGGGGATCTGGGCCTTGAGACAATACAATGTTACTAGGAAAGGTGGAAACAGCCTCTTCAGTCTCTGGATGGGACTTTGAGTCTGAGGCACAGAAGAGGATGAGCTGGTTGAGGAGGCTGTTATGTAGAGGTGGACAGAGCCTGGTTAAGATGACAGCATGAGTGTACTAAAGGCCATAGATCAGCAGGACAAGCATGGCTTGAGGGCCATGAGTATTTGTGTGGGGATAGTGTTTGCTCCCATAGGTAGCCTAGCCCATACTGACCAGTGTATGGTGGTGGTGTCCAGTATAACTTCCTCCAGGATGGGTGTGTGTCCAGTTCAAAGCTGAAGATGGATTGATGAATCAACATCGGTGATGGGTTGGGAGACACCATTCCATAGGGACACAGTGTTGGAGGAACAGGAAGCTGTGTCTGTTCCAACCTGGTTGGAGAGGGAGGAGGGACTAGAGATCAAGCTGGAGAGTCCCAGCTTTCCCCTTCAGAGAATGAAGTCAGAGGAGCTGCCTTGGTTTGGATTTGCTGTGGCTCTGATTGAGACTGAGTGTTTGGAAGGAAGTAGCTGGAGAGGCTCAAGTTCAAAGCAGGGCTGGCCTTGTTGTGGTTTCCAGAGCCTCTGGCAGGGCGGGCAAGGCTTGACACTCTGAAGTGATTGGTGAATGGTATCTCTGCTTTTTTATGGGCTTGTCTTTACCCGGTTTCTTAGCCCATCTGGGCTTTTCCACCTTGAGGTGCTTCCTCTTTTCCTCTTTTTTTTTTTTTTTGGATGACCAGAAGACAATGGCTGCTTTGGAGCCGATGATGATGGTTTCGAGGTGGTTGCAGTTGCAGGAGGGACATGCTTCTGAGTGGCTTCTCTGGAGGTGGATGGGCAGCTGGCTTTGTCCCCTGCAATGTCCTGCATAGCCTCTAAAGCCCTCTCCCATAACGCCATCTTTAGATGGCCTGCCCTGACCTTGTGGGGCTGGTTAGTAACATAGATGTGATGCACAGAGACCACAAAAAAGAAAAAGTCTATGTTGTAGACTATTACATACCTACTGTTTCTGTCAATATTCCCTTTGTGATATACTATCCATTATTTAATTATGAGGCAAAATTTGATAGATGTGAGAACTGCAAATCTCCATTACAATATGTTTTTAGACCTTAAATATTTTTAATGCCAGTTTGTGTGTCTCACCAAGACTTTATACACACACACACACACACACACACACACACACACACACACACACTGTGTGTGTGTGTGTGTGTGTGTGTGTGTGTGTGTGTGTGTGTGTGTGTTTATATCTTTTACAGGAATAGAAAAGGCTGTGAAAGCTGCCAGCTCAATGCTCTTCAGACATTTTGGACTGTCACTCCAATAATCTTCAGCCTGCACAAGAACATAATGGCATAAGAAAAGCCATGCTGGACCAGACCCAAGGTCCATCTAGTCAAGCACTGTGCACAGATGGTGGGAAACCAGCTGCCCACAGGATTCCTCAGGCAGGATGGCTGTAAGGTCTCCTCCAGCCCAAGGTCCCCAGCAACTGGTGTATGCCAACAGGTCACCTCTGGGAAAGAAGGCAGTAGATGGCCTACAAGGCTAGTAGCCAATGATTGGCTGCTCCCTCTCACATCTGTCCAATCCCTTCTTTAAGCTTTCCAGATTGGTGGCCATCACCACTTCCCAAGGCAGCAAATTCCATAGTTTAACTATATGTGGTATGAAGAAGTCCTTCCTTTTATCTGCCCTAAACCTCCCACCAGTTAGCTTCATGGAATAACCCAGGGTTCAAGTGTTATGGGAGAGGGAGAAAAATGCCTCCCTCTCTACTTTCTTTACATTGTGCGTTATTTTAAACACCTCTATCATGTCTGCCTTACTTGCCGTTTTTCACTTGCAGCTGCTCCTCATATGGGGCAGAATGGATTATCACACATACAGTTTGCAGTTCTTTCCTGAAAAACAAAAACAAAAACAGGACCTTTCTTAAGTTAGATGGAAGAATGTGCTTTCTTTACTTTTGCTGAGTCAGTTCAGGAGCCGAGGTTGCATAGAGGTTCCAGAAATTATAGATTCTTAAGATGTTATATTACACCATTGAGGAAAGCTGAATATTTTATGAAGGAAGGAAGGAAGGAAGGAAGGAAGGAAGGAAGGAAAAGAAAATATATATTTTATTTGATATATACAGTATTTCTATTTGTTTGATTTATAATTACCTTTTCTATTAAAATGGCACTAAAGGAGGCTTAAAAAAACCCAATGAAAATAGAGGAAAACAGTAAAATATTAAATAAAAGCAAACTATATTAAAATAAAAACAAACCAAGAGATCAATTTATATGCCAAATGACTTAGTTCTTGGATAAAATAATCTTTGCTTGCACTGGAAGAACAAAAGGGGAACCAACTAGCCTTCCTTGGAAGAGTTTTCCACAGCCTGTCTGACACCATCCCTGCTGGTAGTGGTCTTGAAAGAACTGTTGCTCCAGAAAATCTTAAGTACCAGGAAAGCTCAAATGGGAGAAGATAGTCTTTTAAGCAGCTTGGTCCCAAGCTATATGAGGCTTCAAAGCTCATCAGTAGCACTTTGAATTCTGCATGGAAACAGACTGGAAGCCTGTGCAACTCCTGCAGCAAGGGAGTCACGTGCTCTCTGTAATCAGTTCTACTCAACTCTGGCCAAAACATTCTGGGCCAGCTAAAGTTTTCCAACTGTTTTCAAGGGCAGCCCCATAGAGAGTGCATTACAGAAGTCCAAGCAGGACATAACTAACATCTGGCCAGCTGTGCAAACACAGCCCTGGCCAGCCCCAAATTCTAGGCATCCATGCTCAGGGCTAAGTGCAGGAGTACACCACAACTGTGGGCCTTGGCCTTCAGAGGGAGTGCAACACCCAACCAGCACAGACTGAATCTCTATTCTATGAACTCCCTTTTGACTGTTCAGAAGCATCTCCATCTTGTCTGGGTTGAGCTTTGATTTGCTTGCTTTCATCCTGTCCATTACTGACATCAGCAGCCAGTTTAGAACTAGAAAAGCTACCTTGGATTTAGGCAGAATGAAAAGATTGAGTTGACTGTCATCTGTGTACTGGTGGCACTGAACCCCAAAAACTCTGGACAATACTTTTCAGTGGTTTCATGCATATGTTATAAAGCATGGGGAATAAAATGGAACCCCAAGGAACTCCACAGGACAATGCCATTGATTGTGTGTGTGTGTGTGTGTGTGTGTATAAAGATACAAATACAAAAACTCATATAATAAAGGAAAAAACACAATACACAAAATAAAATTAAGATAAAGAGTCACCCTTAGTGCACCCCACCACTGGGGCCATGGCTTCCTAGTAATTTTTTTGCTTTCATTTTTCCACTCTTTCAGAAATACCCCCTTCAATTTAAAATTGCAGTACATCCATTGGAAGTTTAGTACCCTCCTCTTTTATTAATACATGGTTAATAAACAAACCCCATATATTGTTTAAATCATTCTTTACCCATCTTTCTTTCACCTTTATCTCACAGGTCAACTTGTCATTAACTGGTATATGTGAAACTTCTTTATACCATCCAATTAGTTGAAAATCCCATTTCCCCTTCCAATTCTTTGCTGTTATCAATTCTGCTGCTGACACCAAATTTATGATTAATTCTTTAATATTCCCATTGCTTTTCACAAAGTATTAACAAGAATGCTAAAGGATTCACTTGCATTTTAAAGTTCAGAATCTTACTAATCTCCTTGGAAATCATTATCCAAAATTTCTTAATATTTTCACATTCCCAACACATATGGAAATAGGTGCCTGTATTTTGCCCACATCTCCAACACAGAATATTTATTATTCATATAAAATAATTTAACTGGCATCATGTACCATTTCCATACTAATTTATAAAAAATTCCTTAATTCTAATTGACATTTTAAAATATTCTCTTATCCCATATTTTTCCCCATTCATCCTTGTCTGTATCCTTCCCTAAATCCATTTCCCATGCATTTTTTCAAAGATTATATGTATCCTCCCTGTGATGGCCATGGTGTCGAATCATGAACACTACCACCAGCACCACCTTGTGAGATCACCGCTCCAAGAATGACCAAAAATACCATGTAACAGTGCCTCTAGTCTAATGATAGGCAGATGCCCCAGAAAAATACCATCATCAGTGTCAATGAAAGTTGCCAAAATCTCTAGAAGAACTAAAAATAGGCGCACACTCCCCCTATGCTGTTCTCTGTGCTGATTTTCCACCAAGGCAACCAAAGCTGTCTCTGTCTGAAACCAGGTATGAAGCCAGACTGAAATGTACATAGATAATCAGTCTCATCCAGAAATCCCTAGAGGTGTGAAGCCAGCACACACTGTAGCACCTTGGCCAAGAATAGAATATTGGAGACTGGTGGGAAATTAATAACCCCTGTTCTTTAAAACACCACTTCATTTAGGCAAGATGGAATCACTTTTTTCCCATAAAGAGGCAGTCGCCACTGCACTTACCCATTCAGCCAGCTTCTCCTCTGGGGGCTTTTAAAAGCTGGGAAGGACAGGGGTTCAGCACACAAGTGGTGAGCCCCACTTCTCCAAGGTTCCTGTCTATGACCTCAGAGTGTACAATTTGAAAAGTATCCATTGTAACTGGACGAGCAGGAGTCAAAGTTATATCCACCAGGCATGTATCAACTGTGACATGGGTATGATCGATTCTATCATCAAAGTGTCACACAAATTAGTCACAGTGTACTATTGACCAGTCCACCTCTTTTTCTTGTGGACAAGATTATAACTGAAAAAGGTTCAGTGGGTGACTATGAGCACACAAAATGGTGGTGAATTATAGTTTCTTTGCAGTTCTCATTGTTACGAAGTACAATAGGCCCTTGCTCATTTTCAGTCAGATTGGTTCCAGTCAGTTTAGTAAATGTCCCATTCATTTCATCATCTACAACAATGAAAACCAGGGGACCCACGGGGTTCATTGGGTTCTGCTCCATGGGTTCATGTTAAATGCCTGGGCCATTTCTGCATTTCAGAAATTATCCAGCACTCCAAGACAAGTGCCATTGGGGGTGACAGGAAAACCCTTAGGAACCATCAGAAAGCCATCCAAACCTATCAGTCTTTTGAGGCAAAGTCTTAACTGGCTCACCATCCCTGCACATTAGAATGGAACTATATAAACTTCTTCCACCCCCCCAGATCAATATCGTCACACCCTACAGAGAAAACCAGATCCAAAGTGTGCCTGATGAATGAATGAAACTGAATACTAATCGGGGCAAACCTATGATTTCCAATGAGGCCACAAAGTCCTAAGATGCTCCAGTCAAGCAGTATCTGCATGCATGTTTAAGTCTTCCAGAACAACAGACTGTGGAAATTCCAGCAGCAGTCCTAAGACCAGGAAGAGAGACTGCTGAACAGCAAAATCCCTATACTGTCCTGAACACCGAGCTTCAGAGATGCACACTCAAAACTGGGAGGCTGTAGACAAGGCACCTAGAAAGGGGATCACATTATAGTGAACCATGCTGACTGCTGCAACTCTCAGAACCCAGCAGGGTAACATTGGGAGTGTTGTTCACAGTATCATCCAATCAGGTCTCCATGATACGGGCCCTGTTAAATGCCTGGGCCATTTCTGCATTTCAGAAATTATCCAGAGCTCCAAGACAACGCCTTCAAAATCAAGTAGTGCATTCCAGGCCAAAAAAACATTTGATCAATCGTTATACAGGAGTGACTGTTGGCTGTACTGGAAGTTATCTGTATTAATTCTGCCTACAAGGGCTATGAATACTGGTCTTACACGAGATGATTATACATAATTGTCCTGGGATGGCTAATAAATTGTGTGCTTATTTTGTAGCTGTAAAATAGGTGTCATAGATCCTTTTTATCTATATATCCCAGCTGGCTAGTCATACTTGCCCCCCCCCCCCACCAATGGTGTTTGGGATAGAATCCATCTCCACCCATTGCTTCACTAGACAACATTTGTTCTGTCCATTGATTCCCTTCCTGGGATTTAAGTCTTCCTTTTCAAACCGAGAAGAACCTGTCTTGGACCAGTCAGATCTTTGGTCCATCTGTTTACATTAAATGGAAGCGACTGTCTCTCTCGTCTGTACTGCATACAGTCCTCGGTTAAGTATAGATTTGGAGTTAACCAAACTGTGCCCACCTTTACTGTCTTGAATACAGCTCTTTTATTTCTTAATGTACCTGTCTTACTTTTCCCCAGCCTCCAAATTTCAATAGCCATGTTTCAAACTAAGCAGAGCAAACGTAGATCTTTGAAAATGGGCTACATCACTTCTTCACTTCAGATCTCTGCTTCATGAGTATTTCTCTGGCCATGAATCTATTCACAAATTTGAAAGGTGTCTCAAGGCTGCCCGTACTGTATGCAGAGTGCTCCTTTTTATAGACAGAATATTCATAGGAGTAAAGGCCTTGAAGGCGTCATAAAGTGGAGTTGGCTGATGACTCAGTTTTTGGTTTATGTTTTGTTTTTCAACAAAAATTCTAACTATCAGAGTGCAAGGCTATGCTATGCATCCAAAGTCTGGTAGAAAATGTGTAAACTAGAACAATCTTAACATTTACATAATGTGAAGATGGCTGGTCCTTGCCAATTCATTATGATCACACTATGTGGGAGCACATGGAGTGGGCATAGTTTGCACAGAATGTCGAATAAGTTATTTGATTTTTCTTTCTAATCACCTCCTTGGATAAAGATCATATAAGTCATTCCCAAAAGATGTTTTCTAAGAATGCCTGCCAGTTCTTAGAGACAGACAACAATGCTGCAGCAGGTGGTGATGATGATGATGATGATGATGATGATGATGATGATGGCGGCGGTGGTGGTGGTAGTAGTAGTCATTGAAGTAGCAGTACCACATAATCAGTTTACATCTTGCCATTCAGAGTTACCTGGGAAACATAGACAAGTCCTTGTTCTAAATTAGCTTATAATCTAGCATAGGCAGTGCAAAAACCAATAGAGGGATGGAGGGCCTGACAAAGGTAGCAAAGGAAGAATATGGGTGCATGCTATAGAAACATACTTGAAATATGATTACAATTACAGTGAGGATTAAGGATAAGCCAAACGTCACGTGGAAAAGGAGTGTTTTGAAGCAGGGTTTTAAAAGGGAAAGACCAGTGGTCTGGACCTATCATTAGGCAGTAAGTATCATGACCAGCTCAGGTGGCAAATGTTGAAGAGGCATTAGCTCTATTCCCCAGATATTCCCACCCTCCTGAGCTGGAACCCTGATTGTGGCAGTACTTGCTTCTGCCTGACCTGGACTGTCTGTCTCAGCTTGTCTCCTTCTTCCAATGCATCAAGGATAGGAAAGGCTCCTGGATGAATAAGCGCCCTGTTAGGCATGCCCACAGCTGCATTGTTCTGCTTGTCTGAATCACTGCTGGAGTTGTTGCGAAGGCAGCATGCAGGTTTCAGGCAAAGCAGTGAGAGACTAGTAGCAAGGTGTGAAGGACAGAGCCATCCAGTGCCAGAATATTAGCTCACTGTCCTCAGGTATGGTGCAGGACTGTCATGTCCCCAGTACTGAAGTAAGAATAGATGGATTGTTTATTACATTTACAGAGAAGCATGAGTTTTTGTACAAAGACAGAGCCAACTGATTAAGAGCAAACAGACATACATGGAGTGCACATTTTTCCCCTGTAGTTTGCATTGAAATAAGAAAGAAACCAGCAACTTTCTCAATGATATTATATGACTCATCCTTCACGCAAAACATCACCAGCTCCTCAAAAGGTCTGCCTGAAAGGGTTGTTAATAAGGAGAGAATCAGTTTCTCTCCGCAGTCTCTGTACCGATTATACTACAGGAATACGTTACTGTTGCACCCATTCCACAGATGTTTCTTAACCGGGATCTTATCGAATTGACCACTTGATAGTGCAGGAAGCAGCACACTGAAACAAGTGAGCACGGATGCTCTTCTGTATTTGGAAACAGACAATGTATGCAAATATGAAGCTCAAACAATTCTGTATTTTAGAGGTTTACTTGAAGGTATGGTGAAATAAGTTTTATTGTTGTTAATATAAATGAATATAACTAGTAGGAACCACAAATAATATAAAATAAAAAGGCACATGTATCCATTATTTATCCAAGCCTGGCATTCAACTGATCCAATATGCACTTTCAAGCAAAAAGCTGCATTCCCAACACAGGGGCTTAAACTGAGAATCTTCCTACACTGAACCCTAGATTGAACTCTTTTCACATGAGAATTTCTACCAGAAATCCATACTGGGGTAACTAGAGAAAGTTGGGCCGAGGACTTAACTTTGTACACTTGGATAGCAGAAGGTATGAAGCAATCACCTAGCAAGAAAAATCCTGACATAGCCTGCTGGCTACAGTTAATTGCCTGCTTCCATTGTTTAGACCAAGAATTAGTGCTCTACCTTTGTATATCACATCTCTTATCTGAAGGACTTTGTACATCACATATCTTATCTGTTCTTGCCATTTAGGGTCCATTTATGTAGCTTTTGGGCTTTGGTAAACATCAAGATCTTAGATTTGCTGTAATTAATAATTAGACTGTTCTCAGAACAATAAGCCCTTAGAGCAGCTCATAAATGATTTGAATCTATTCTAGACAATGAACACAGCACCACATCATCAAGAATATAAGAGTAGGGGAAAGTGTTAAAATGGATAGTTTATTTAGATGGATGGATGATGAGATGGGCAAACTAGAGATAATGAGCCAGACTGTTTAAGAACAAAATGAAGAGTCAAGGGCTAGTCCTGCAAATGACATTGAATATCTGGGAGGAAATTCACAAACAGGAATGATGGAGGAGGAGTATGCAGAAGGGAGAAAGTCACAGAGGGCAGCAAAAAACTTGGCTGAGTGTGAATTGGAGAGGTGGAGATCATATACCATCAATATAAGGACACAAACACATAGTATGGAGAGGCCATGCATAGTCTTAAAAAGTAGCACCAGGAGCTTTGCTCTGGTGAAGGATGGAACATTGGAAGCTGCCTTATATTGTGACAGAGCGTTGCACCTTCTGGCCCCACTCTGTTGAAAGTGACCCACAGTGGTGTTTCAGGCAGGATTCTCTCCTCCTCTACCTGGAAACTCTGGGGATTGAACCTAGGCCAGGTACCTTCAGCATGCAAAGCATGCAGTCTCCAAAGAAGCAGCACCCTTTCCATACCCCTCTCAGATATCAGTGAATGAAGAAACAGATCATTTTAGCAGTGGTGTCGTGTACACAAATGGCAGGAGTCAAGTGTGGAAGGCCGGAAAGAAGGCTGGAGGAACAGTAGTAGACAAACTGTGCATGAAATTAGCACTTAGCTGCAAGGGGAGAGAAGCAGGTGGATTTTTGCTGTACAGGGAAAAGTAGCACAACTTGCCAAGTGAGCATGAGAAGCAAAAGAGAAAGACGACTGTATGAGGCAGTCACAGCTGCACACCTGATAACATGAAGCAAGGTGATCTTGTGAATTCATATGGACCCAGAATGAGGACAAGAAAGCTTAAAAAACACTCTGGATGGATATGATCAGTTTGTGGTAGATAATGTGAGACACCCAGATGCATATATTAGGCTGTCAAGAGGGGATGCAGGATTGGCCCATGGGGCATAAGGCTTGCATAGATAGCTAAAGCTTGTTGTCAGTATTATATAATGCTAAACAACCATTACAATATTCAGTTCATGTGGACAACTGTCATGTAACATTAGAATTTGTTTACAGAATGCCCCTTCTTTTAAAGTGGCTATGATAAATCGGAAATGCTTAGGTGCAATAAAATAGATATCTGAGTTTAAATTGAAATTAGAACTCTATACCCTGCAAGGTGTAGAGTTGTGGGTGGGCAAATTTCAGGAATGTTTGCCTTTTCTCAAATATGAGGTGGCTGAGGGCCTCTTAAAATGCTAAAAATGCTGCTTGAAATGGTGGCCCAGCAGCCACATTCCTGAAAATTTCACCACATCACAAGGTGGCGTTGTTTCCCAGAGGAGCCATCTCTCTCAGGAACATGGCTGGAACAGCCAAGCTACAGCAAGAAACTGCTGCAGCAGAATTTTCTTTTAAAAAAGTGGAAAAGCAAAAAAAAGGGAAAGAGAAGACAACAACCACTCTCAGAAATCTTATAATTAAGCTTGAATGGACATTCTGAAGACTCTCCCACAGAGGAAACAGGATAGCAGGAAGATGGCAGCCTCCTTCTCTACAGCATCTAGTACTCTATGAGCAGCCTAAAATCCAAAGTGGTCCCACCCAAAACTGGTTTACTGTCTCAATTTAGGGCCAATTCTGTTTAGTCTTGAACTCTGATTTTATTCAGATAGGAATCTGCTGTCACGAACTGATGTTTGCTTTCCCATGTGGCATTGCTGTCTTTTCCACAGAGCAGCCACCACAATCCTTCCAAAATATCTTTCGTGCCTCTTCTTTCTTTCTTAGTTAGTAAATCTCATTCATAGTTTCCAAGATTTTCTGTGCTAGATATACACTGCAATGTTGTGCAAATGTGCAATTCACAAAACATAAAAGATACATAAAAGTTCAAGAATGAGAGGCATTTTGTGCCAAACTTAGGAGTCGTGTCGAGTGCATTTTCAGGGTTACATGGTATATTTAAAATGCACGTGCCTCTATTGTACTCTTTCTCAGTTCTTCATACTCAATGCATTGCTTTATCTTTGATGTTTCCATCATACAAAATTTAAAAGTTATGGATATTGTTCTGCTTCATTAACTTTTGCATTTTATTCTTGAGCATGGAATACAAGATGCAAAAATATTATCTCCTTTTCAAACTCATTGCAGACAGAAATGTCCCTTTTCCGGGAAAAGTACACTTCTAGGCATGAATGGCTCACAGCAGGTGCTCAAAATAATTCTAGGAGTATATTCATTAATTGTTACCACATGAAAAATAGTATTCACAATAGTTTGGCTGAGAAAATTCTCTAGATGTGTACTTTAGAAAGAGTGTGTGTGTGTGTGTGTGTGTGTGTGTGTG
>NW_025335761.1:32419675-32502063 GCF_004798865.1 Varanus komodoensis
GAGAGAGAGAGAGAGAGAGAGAGAGAGAGAGAGAGAGACAGAGAGCAGACAATAGCAGTTTTAGTCCAATGCATCTAAAGAGAACCAGACTGTGGAAGCTGCCTTACTGTATGGCAGGATGAGAAAAGTAGGAACTGGAACTTAGATTCTGACCTGGGTAAGAAGAGGCTGGTGCCACACACCAGTCCAGTGGCATGAGAGGACAGCCCCAACCTGTAGCTCCCTGCATCAGGGCGTCCAGAATCCAGGCCCACAGAGCCCACGCACTCAAGGGAATTGGACCTCTTTTTGGCCAGGTACTTGCACCTCAGGACCAGAATAGGACAAGAACAGATGTTTTCATCAGAGGAGGCAGTGTCCTCCCACCTGAAAAAAGCCCCAAAGGCAATTAGGCAGCATAGAGGGTGTGTGTCTGTGTGTTATTTATTTTATTTTGCTTCTGTTATAGGTAATCAGCCAGCCAATTATACTGGACATTCTAAGAGGGGACTTGTGGTGCAGTAATTGTGCTCTATAACAAAATGTTCATGCATTTGGTGAATATCAACTATTCATGGGAAGCACTTGTGCTCCCCAAAGTGTGGAACTGGTGCTATTAACTTGGGGACCCTGTTGGTGCATTCAGATCGCACATTTATTTATTCACATATTTAGATGCCACCTATAACTGCCAGACTGGCCTCCTTCACATGCACAGGAGGAGGGTAGCAAGCCGGACCTCTCCCCTTCTGTGTGCTTTCATCGAAATGAGACTTTGCCTGTGACTCTGTAGAGCCACAGACCGTCAAAGTGGCCTGCGCTGGCCGCAGGAGCTAATCCTTTGACCTGGCAAAGGGCACTTCCCACGCTCCTCTGAGCAGTGCCCATCTGCAGAGCTTCTACCATGCGATCAGAAGTACAGTCACTCACTCCTTGCCAAAAAGTGGAATCTGACCACAAAAAAGTTGACACTCATTTCTGTAACATCTGTATATGCAAATATTTATGCGCATATACCAGTTTGGAAGTAATAAGAATAATTTAAATAGAAATGCAAGATATTTGGCCATAGTCTGGTGGAGCTACCAGATGGTCTGTGTCCCTGCTCAGCCTGCTGCCTTGGTGGGCAGCTTTGAGGCCCCTCCCTGCTCTCCCTCCTTATGGTTCTTAAGCCTTAAAGCAGGCTCAGGCTGGACCAGCTATCAAATAGAGAACACCTTCAGTTAGAGGACGGTCCTCCATCAGCTCTCAAAAGCTCCAACTTTGCAGAGGAAACCACCTCAGCTTTGGGGCCTCTGGAGCCATCTGAAAATTTGGCAAACTTTGCAGGAAATGACCCTGGCAGCCATGGTTGGCTCTGGTTAGTCACAAAGTGCAAGTAAACTGCCTGGAGGCATTAACAGTATATTAATAAGGCAGCAGCTAGAGGTTCTCACTTTGCTCTGAAATAAGCTGTGAGTGAGAAAATGTAAAAATAATTATAAAATAAAAATTAGTTGTATTAGGGTATCCCAGTGAATGCCAAGAAATGTGTTGGGGATTCCCTCTGACTCTTACAGGACCACATTGGCTAGCCTGGTTCTGTGTAGGCCTTGCATGGATTTAACCGTTCGTACATTTGCAATCCTAATTCTCAGACTTAGAGCAAAATAGTCATTCTACTAATGTTTAACACTCCCTGTTTGACCAGCACTAATCTCAGAGAACGTCCTTACTCCTATAGTACCTACAGTGAAGGGAACTACAGAAGCGAACTGCTGAATCATTTTCTATATTGGTGATTTTCTCAGTTAAGATCCATTAAAATTAAGATAAAAATCCACAGGAAAATAGAATTTTCATTGTTGGCTATGCTCTTGTATAACCCATGTGTACAACATTTCTTTGATGATATTCCAAACAATTAAAGTGCCCCAATTAATCAAGCCCCATTGTGGAAGGCATATTCTTTTCTTTCTTTCCTTTCAAATTACCATGTGTTATTCCTAGTCCTCACCCACCCACCCCCACTCCAGACGCTCTCACATGCTGGTTCTGTTGTTAATTCCAACTTAGCCTTGCCGCTTAGAGGCATTCACTAGGAAAGGAAAAATAACGATTGGCCTGTCCTGCCACAGAGAGGGCATCACATTCACAAGGCGTTTCAAGGCAGGAATCTCTCTGTAGATTTTGTTTAGAAGAAGAAACAAGTGGTGGTTGCTACCAAGTCAGCTCATGTAGGAAGTCTGGCCTTGAATTCCAGATCTGCCTTCTGCAAGAAGAGTTTTGTTCTCAAAAGGTGTCTCTACCCAATTTTGGGAGATGGCCTCTCCAAGTTTCAGGGGGATGGAAGGACCGCTATGGAAAGGAGGGGGTGGGCACCCTTTCTTTGCATGGTTAGTTGCTTGTGCTTAGAACTTTATCCAATATATATTCCATTTATTGAATGGTTTGTTATATTTCTATACTACCCAATAGTGAACACTATAATTTCTTCAAAACTGTTGACTGTTTGCCTAAGCAAAGTTATGAAACATACAACAATCAATGTACTAACTGAACTCATGTAATGAATCGACTAGAGAGTCTTAATGAAGTGACAGCCTTAATCTTATTTAAATTTTTAATATTGTTGACCAAAAATGAAGTCTATATTTTACTTGGATAGCTTCATTTGGGAAAAGTACTGTACCCTGGAGAATTTCTCCATTTGTCAATGATTCTTCCAAAAAGCAGTGTAGTAGCAAAACAATCTGTTTGTTTGGGTTCTGATAAATGTCTACCTCTGTCTAATGTGGAGATGTAATGCTATCACTTACAGTTAATATACACCCCACAGTACTTCCCACCGACATTAAAAAGCTCTCTGCTATGACACTCTTTCTTTGCTTGAAGGCCATTGTGTATTGGTCCTTACCTAGTCTGCCCCTCATCATAATCACCATCATTATAAAAGCTCTTCATACATCTCAAAATGATTGGCTCCCAAAGATGAGGTTGCACAGACGCTCAAATGAATGGATTTATTTGTTTCTGGCATAATGTAGTCTGTATGTGCATGCATCCCCACCCCCATGTGTTTAATCTAATTTCACAATAAGCTAAGTACTGTTACACTGAACTTCTAGTTAAATGCATCAGATGGTGCTGTTAAATAAATTCAGTATAGATAAAAATACGCAAGTTCTCAGGGTAAAGGCATATCTGAAATACACACTAGTTTGATGTGCTGATGTTTCTATTCCTTTGTAGAAAGGGACAGGATCCTAGAATTAAAACAGTTGCAAAATGGTTCAAATGATTATCCATTTTATTTGAAGGTAAAAGAACAACATAGATATCTAATATTAGAGATGGTTAGTTCTCTGTCATTTGAATCTTATTTTTCTTTCCAATACAAAATGTTGAAGGATCAAAATATGGGTGCTAGATTTTATGGTCTAGATTTACAATCTCATGTTTTGGTACAAATGCTGGAAAGACATCAACAGTAGCTTTTTTTTTATAAAGACTGTAGTCAAGTTAGAGCCACTGAAGTGGTTGGACAGCCTTAGAAGACAGAGCAAGTCAAAGGCTCTTCTGGCACTCCTACCCCACCTTGGTTTGATTTGAGTGAAACCCTGTTCAGGGATTCAAAGATCTTCTGCAGCACCCACCACTCCCCATGTTTGTTTTTCTTCTGGGGTCAAATTTGTGCTTTGATATACTGTTTATTAGTTAACTTATTTCTAAGCTACCCTATAGCAAAAGCTCTCATGACAGGATAAAGTCAGTAAAACAATTTAACATAAAAACATAAGGCCACAGCAAAAATCCACAATATAATTTAAAATCAGCAGAGGTAAACCAAGCTGAAACCCAAATACTTGGGGGAAGGGTCAGGTGCTTGCACCAAAATGAGACTCGCTCCAGTCAGAACTCCATGAGAAGGCAACCCATAATGAGGCATCATTGCCAAGGAGCATCTGTTCCCCATCTCCACAGAATTTACTGCTCCCAGTAGCGGGACAAAGAGAGGATCCTCCTTGTGCTGTCGCTGTTGTTGTTATATGCTGTCAACTTATGGAGAGCCTACGAATGAACATCATCCAGAATCTCCTGTCCTTGACAGTCCTGTTCTTATCTAGTAACCAAGGGGCCCCTTAGTAGATCTTCAGACAAAAGAAGACACAGTTTTGCATAATATTTGCATAATTTATATATACAGGAGCCAAGTTATAAATAATTGTTATAATTTTAACAGAACTGCAAAATATATGGTTTTGCCACCCCAAGACAATGTAAATAGATCAATCGATCGATCGATCACCACAGTTGCAACGGCCAACCAGGTAAGCTATATGCCTGCTCTGTCTGCAGTTGAAAGGCAACTTCAAGCCCCCTGCACTTCCTTCTTATGGTTCTTTGGACTGTTTTGCATTACACAACAGTGCACTGTGACTTCATTAACCATCAAAGAGACGCAGTGCAAGCGGGCCACCATTTTGCATATGCAACCCTGATAGGGAGTTGTGTCATCTGAACCCAGCAACTGTGGATTATGTGAGGCTTCAACAACCTGCAACAAGCCAAGGATTACACAAAGATTCTTTAACTCTCACAAAGTCCCCAAAGGCCAGGTTTAGACAATATAACAACCCTCAAATAGGGGTTGCATATACCAGATAACACAAATTTTGTTGCACCTCACCATCGATTAAATAAGACTGTCCTCTTTGAAACATGGCTACCTTTAAGAAGTTCCAGAGGCTTGGTGCAATGATCGAAAAGTCTGTATTCTATGGACCTTCAATTCACCCTCCATTTTCTCAGACAATGAGAGGACACAAAGCAAGGCCCAGCCCAGTTCCAGTTCACTGCCTGTCATTTTGCAAACTGCAGACTTGATGTGAAGATACAAAAACAATACAAAATCTGGATAACCCATTAGATAGCGTCAGATAGCTTATTTTATGACCATTATGCCTTTAGTATATAACTCATCCAAAGCTTCAAGATTTTTTTGGCTATTAACCCAGTGTAGGACAAGCTATCAAAGAGGCTGTGAACACATCACAGAGCAGGCCTGCCTCTTTCACAAACAGCTCTTATGAAGCGAAGCAGGGGCTGACTGGAAAAAGAGCCTTTCCTGTTGTGGCCCTCCAGTTGTGACACATCCTCTTAGGGAGGCTTGCTTAGCATGCATGACTATTAGGAAAGTGAGGCAGCTGTCTCAAATAGCTGAATATGGGAATCAAGAAAGGACAACAAACTCTTAGTTGTGAATTTTTCGTTCCTATATTAATTTTACTTTTATTTAGTGTTATTGTATTTTTATTTCTAGGGACAGGTGCCTGTGAGATTTTTCTCTGTCAGCAGGGGAACTTTTTTATTTGTCCAGGACTTTTATCATCATATTTTCAGTCTTTGATCTGGAGCTACCTTTTTAATGTTTGTGTATTGGTGTTAGTGTTTGTTTTAAAATTGCGTTTCCCTCTTGCAAGCTTCTCTTAAAGTCTTCAGAGTAGGTTATAAACATTTGCAATAAATAAATAGTTAATCTGCAGTAATGTAAAGGGCTCTTAAGTCTGCGAAGTCATCGCCCCTAAAGCAATACAACAGCAATCATTACAACAATTCTCTAAGCTAGGCTGCAGCATCATCATCCAGCATCCAGGACAGGCACGCTTGGGCACCAGCGTGGCCCACTAACAAGACTGAGAGGACTTGCTCTTCCATCACTGAAGCCTGCTTGTTCACCCTCCTCTCATTGTGGGCCAGACAATGGTGGTGGTGCAGTAGATGCCTCCGCCTTTTTGCTCACTGGCTCTCTGCCTGCTACCCAAGCAAATCACAGCAATGCTGAGAGAGAGGATGAGGACAAGCAGCATCTGGTGACAATGTGGTGAGAAATTAAACTCACCCAAGGACAGAGTGCCATTGTGAATGCCTTACCCAAGAGCTCTCAAAAACCTTGAGTTAGCTTTGATGATAATGATTCTCATTTAGAGATGCTAGGTCTGCAGCTGAGGGACAATGATTTGTTTAATGTTTGGGAGCTGCTGTAGGAACTTTTAAGGTTGAAATGTGGCATACACATTTTAAAAATAAATATGACCACCTACAGATTTCTTGGCTGAGATGAATTTTGAACTGGAATTCCTGGGCTCAGTGATCTTACTCTTACAGCACAGTTCTGTGCTTAGCGACTTAGAAGTCAGTCCCCTGGAGTTCAGTGGGTCTTGCAGTCTTTGCATCTTCCATTCCCTTTAAGAGACACTGTGGCTTTGAAATGCATATTCAGGGCATTGGGGCTAGGCAGACTTCATCCAACCCATTCCGAACTTGATGCAAAAATGGTGCACACTGTGAATTAAAGACCTTTGAGCAGATAAATTTGTTCTGTATACCAGATCTGAATACTTTTCAGTCTCTCTGGACAAATTGTGCCATTCTCTCTTTTTTATTTTAGTAGTTTAATTGGGGTTGGGTTATTTAAAATAATTTTTAGTCTGTCTGAACACTGTCAAGGCAGGATATGAAATAATACTATACAAAAAATAACAATAAAATTCTGTGCTGATCTATTCATTAAAATGTTCAGTAAAGACAGAGGTCATGAAATGCCTTCCAGAGGCATAGGGCCAACTATCTGTTTTTAATAACTGTTAGGCTGCTTTTCAGGCTAAAGCTCTCTCAAACCTACCAAGAATTTCCTTTCCCTTGTACTTGCCAGCCTAACCACCCTTGCTGGTAGGCAATATTAAATGGCTGACAGTCAGAAATCCATACCCATATACCTCGAGTGACTCCAGATCTACCTTCTGCCCACCCTTGCTCTATCTAAGTTATACTTCTGTCTGAAAATAAGACAGTGAAGGAAGTTTCTATGAATCAGCAGATCATTGCTACAGGAACTTTAGTGTGAGTCCTTCTGCACGTTGTGTTCCTATTTCTCTTCACTTTTAATTTATTGAAACTATTTCTAGATACCTTTCAGGTTTGCCACTGGGACTCACAATAGTCTAAGAATCTGCATCAGTGAATAAATTTGACATTTGAAATAACTACCGTTATGTATCCATTCTGTTGAAGACTTGGGACTCAAATACACAAATCCTCACTAGCTGGAAATCATTACTTAGCCTCCTTTTGTGCAAATTCTTAAGGACCCATGATCCATGGATTTACTTCGGAGAAGAATGGTTGTAGTGATTAGAGCAGCCTTCTCTGATATGCTACTGTCCAGATCTGTTGGACTGATTTAAGTCCAACACATCTGGGCTCACCAGGCTAAGGAAGGCAATGTTGGACCAGGCAGGACCATGTTCAAATTCAAATTCCCGCTCAGACACAAAGTTAGATGAGATTGCACCTGACACTGCTTCCACTTAACCACTAGACTGCAGAGTAAGGTTGTAAACCTGAAATGGAGTGGGAGGTCCATGTTCCAAGGAGGAATCGTGGAGTTAGGAATCTAAGCAACACAATAATCACAAGGCAGTATGACACACTGCAGCTTGGCACTGTGGTCACATTTCTGAAGACCTAACTAGGCAGGACTGCATTGCAACTCTCAAGGAGGGGCAGATTAAAGTGAATGAGCAGGAGGGAGCATTGGACCTTTCTACAGTCCATTGCTTTTGCCCCTCAAGCCCCACCTCCAGCCAAGCGCAGGCAGGAAACAAGTGCCTGAGAAGGAAATGCAGCTAGAGGCAAAAGCATCAAGAGGAGGCAATGTTCAGGATTCTCCTTCTGCCCACCGCCTTGCTCTATTTATATTGTCTCCCTGCTGATCTTCACAGCGGCATAGCAGATCTGCCATTTAGCACACTAGGATGTGATTAACATCACAAGATACACTTTGCCTCAGTTCTTTGTACAGTCAGCTTTAGAGTTTAGAGTTTCCATGCTGACTTATTTACTCAGATTCTATGGCTCTTCCTCCCCAGAGCAAATTTATGTTTCTGTATAGCAAATTCCTGCCCCAGCACCAGGCATCTCATTGCAGCTATTGCACCCCTCACCCCCCCAGTTTCTGGCAGGTATTGCTTTACTTTGCTTCCATTTTTAAAATGTAGCTATAGCATTTATATACTACCCAAAATGTCCTCGGGGTGATTTACAGTCCTAAAAATGACACAAAAAGCCATGACAACAAGCACCACCAAAACAATGAATAGAAGAATGAAAATATCAAGCATACTTTCAGCACTAACTCTGGAGTACTAACACACTAACGCACTAACACACTCACAGCCTTGTCATGGGCACTGTGGGGTGGTTTATCACTGCCCTCCACCTCTTCCCAGGGCCTTCCAACATAGGAGGAAGCCTGCCAAAGAACATGGAGCCCTGCTGGGGGGCAAAATAGAAATGTGTATGTTGCACATTTTGGTGTACTAGTAGCGGTCAGACTCTGAAGAAAGACTCTGCCAGGAACATGGTTTGAACTCACATCCCCTTTCTTCCTCTTTCTTCCTCACTGACCCCACTCCTCCCCACAACCACCAAGTTTCAATACCAGGACTCTGAAAGCAAATTCATGTAGGTTAATCTTGAATGAAGTGGCCTTCACATTCCTGCTCAACTGTTATCTTTTCTTTCCCTTTCAACAGATAGATAATGTAGTTGCTTCTTGTGCAAAAGCATTCCTTCCTTGAGGAAAGAATGGCTACCAAAGGTGTCACCAGCCCCTTTTGATTGCGAAGGAACTTACCCTGTAGTGTATCATATGCTCTTCAGCATTCTTTGGAGAAGTGTCATCAGTGCGCTGTTGGGTTATTGTTTTCTAAAGCTGATTTATTACTAATCTGTGAAAGTGGGAACGAAAAGTGGGAAGCTGGCCTGGTGCTCACATTGCTATCTGCCTGATGCCAGGCTAAAGCATTTTTGCTCTCCCTGATTTTTAGGTATTGTTTAAATTATTTTCTTGTGTTTAAGGACACAATTATATTCATGTTTAGACAAAAAGGTCCAGAATTTTGTGCATGTATCAGCATGGCTGGCTGAGGAATTCTGGGAGTTACATAACTTTTTTTTTGTCTGAATATGCATTGAATCGTGCCCTGAGCTGTATTGTTTTAGTCCATGTGATGATGTTTATGTTAACTTTTTATATCTGGTTATCATTTTAGTTGTGTTGGGATGCTTATTTTATATAGCTGATAACATAGAAACAGAGCGAGTCAGAAGGGTCCTCCCAGGCCATCTAGTCTGATCCCCGGCTCCAGTCGTCCCCACTCACAACATGCTCATATTTAATTGATTTTATTACTTTCTGACTGGGGAATGCTGGGAGGCATAGGACTTTTGTGCTTTTGCTACAGCATACATAGAATTGAACTCTAAATAAATTAATCAGAAAAATAGCTTTGAATATAAAAGAGCTATAGTTCCCTTATCCTCATGGCTAACTCCAGGTATGAGGAGACCTAGGCAAAGTATCCTTTGGGAGACCTCCCCCCCCCCCCCCAGTGAGTGTCTTGCCAATGGTAGTGGCAGTGTTCCAAGCAACTCTGGGAAGCCGAGTCCAGCCTTCCAATCCTCAGGCTGATGGTAGGCATGGGGCATGGCGAGAAAGCAAAGGGTTGGCTAGCTCCAGTGGCCTGGCCCTGCTTGGAGCAGCAGGTCCTGCCCACACCCTGTGGTCATCTGTATAGTGCATTCTCACTTGCATGCTAACAAAAGTGGTGGCCCTACTTCCATCAGGGATTCAGCAGACCCTGCTTTAGGAAATCTACAGAAAAGCTCTGAAAACCTTGCCTGCTTTCACTGGTCTTCCCCTAAGTCTGGACTGTTGCATTTTTATCGCTAAGTTTTTGTTTTGTTTTGTTTTGTTTTGTTTTTTTAATGGCAATCTCTGCTTTTATGGATTTTATTGAAATCTGTGTTTTGGCCTTGTTTGCATCCATTTTGTGTGGTTTTATCTTGTGCATCACCTTGAGCAGGCCCTATCCTTAAAGGCAGCCTAGAAATAATTTTAGATAGAGATAGGTGGTCTCGGTGGGAGGCACTGATAGCTGATCAACATGCCAGGTGCTGACACTGGCCCTGTTAATCCTAGACCAGCCTCTTTGGTGATAGTGACACTACTGTGTGGAAAGCCACATCTGATCAGATCAATGTATGAAATGTTCTTACCTTTACAGAAGTTGCACCAATGTGATTTCTTAGTTGATTGTAAAGGCTTATTCAGTAAGTTACAAAAGTTCATAGGGCAAATATGCCATCAATTAAAAATAAATTTAAAGTATTTTTCTTTGTGAGAAAATACTTACCACAGCAACAGAGTTTCTGCTGCTGTTGAACATTTGGCATAACAGTGTCTGTTAATAACGTAAGTATATTAATAGGCAGTATCCTACAGGGAACTGGGTATCTGCCTTCTCCATTCTGTAAGTGAGAGATGCTTCCTGGATCTAGCAAAAAAGATCTAGCACTTCTGAGAATAACTGGAAATGCTCATTTCTGGAATGAAGGAGGTCACTGGGCCCCCCTTAAGGAAGCTCCACCAACCTCTCCCAATTCAGAAACAAACATTTCCACTCATTTCAGAGTATCCCATAGGTAATGCTAAAACTTGATTGTGCAAGCAGTGGGTCCTGCTGGTGCACTAAAATTAGCGCTAAGGGTTGCACTACGTGCAATGGATTCAGTGGTGCAGTCTACATGTGCAACGACACCCTTGGATATCACCCCCAATTTATATATACATGTATTTATTTAGATGGTTACATTCCCTTAAAGACTGTATAGGCTATTAAATGCCTCTCAGTGCAGTTCTTTCCCATAGGACATTTTGTACCACAAAGTCTATGTAATAAAACAAATGAATAAAACACTGGAATATATATTTAAGAATATCCAGAGGGGTAGTTGCATTGTTCAGTTATAGTTAAAAGAAGAAGTGACATCTTTAAGGCTGCCTGGGACATAGGCTTTCATGGACTAGAGATGACTTCACCAGAACCTTCTACCACAATTAAAGTATTAGTTTTTTATGGTGCTACAAGTCTTCCTACCTATACAAACAATCCAGCAACAGTGTGAGAATATGGAGGGCTGCGGACCCCATCATTTGATAACAATTAATTACCAGGTATGGTTTTTTTCAGTCTCCCTATTGCATAGATTAATGTGCATGATTATTACCACATTTGCCATGTTATTCGTAATAAAGCATATGGTTGAGCTATGAAGCAAAATCATTACACACCCCATTGTTTTCTTTTTCAGTATTAAAATGGATATCTCCTGTGATTATTTATTTTAAATGATAAATATAAATACTCTGTACCTCCAGGCTTCCATCTCAGCAGTTATGAGTGTATGTGGACCAGAAAACATTATATTGCCTTTAAATATGTGAAGCTGTCCCACAAAGGCACAAAAATCTGTCAGGTCTTTTCACTGATCTCATTGACTTGGTTTTATTACTTACAGTGCTTGGGTTTCATTTTAATTTCATCACTGTGTATGGATATAGTGGTAAAAATAGTGCATACACATTTTTAAACAGTGTTTAAGGTCCTTCCCCCCATGGCTTCTTCTTTTTTCATTCTTAGTTACCAGCAAAAATATAGACATGGGTTATTGGTGTTGAAAAATGAAGCACAAATGTAACAGTAAAATGCTGAAGTGGGAAAAGTGCTTCTTCAGTTTTACTACATATTTTTGACTGAAAAAAAATTGTTAAGGTAAGTTGATGAAAGGATATGATCCCCCTTTTCCCAGCTGGCCTAACTGAAAGACTTTGAATGACACTGAAATGTGTAATAGTTTAGTACTTTGTACCAGTAGTTAGGTATACTGCAGCATTACATTGCAAATTACAATACAGATTAAGATAAGAATAAGATGTTCATTGCTGAATGATTTTTCTAATGCAGTTACAATTGAACAAATATGATTCATAGGATAAATAGGAAATAGAGTTTTGAATTGTGCTATGTTCTAATGGCCAGACTGGGATACTTTCACTTCAGCTAATATAGTTTAGGCTGCAGTCCTATACTCACGTAATTGCAAGTCCACTACCATTGACCCCAGTGGGGCTTCTGTCTGAGTAGATGCATCTATTATTGAACTGTTGGTGCATTAATGAATACTTAATTGTGAGTACAAGCATATAATATTTAAATACAATTTTAAAGTTGATTCCTATTTTTGTCCTTTGTTATGGGGGATTAACTGCACTAGTGCCATGAAAAATACTTGCTGTGCTAACTCAAGATGAGATTGAATTATATGATAAATGGAAAAACATCTTGCTTTTTTAGTTTTGATTAAAAATAGGGTTGCATTTTATAGTTATATAATACTTCAGGTAATTATACAAATTTAACTTGAAAGATAAACATTTCTTTCATAAGTGATTCTTAAAGTAATCCATAGTTCATGAAAATTGCCTACTCTTTTTCTTTACAGAAGGAGGAAAATCAAAACTTTACATGCCAGTTAAGATTTTTTTTTTAACTTTCACTAAGTTTCTACTTAATAAACAGCAACCCATTTATGTACATGGAAAAATATATCGTTTTAAATAAAATAAAGATTTGTGGTACATACCTCTAAACACTGCTGAAAACCTCCTTTCATCTGTTATAGCTGTCTCATTGTCTCTCTCTGAGGCACGCGGAATGCATTGGTAATTTGTGCTGACTGGTCAATGCAGAGATCTTAAGTGGGAAAACTATTTGCATGTCTTAGAATGTAAAGAGCGAAGAACTACGTTATACTTTTCTACTTTCCTAGAAAAACAAGGAATACAGTTTAACGGGATAAAGATCCCAAGAGGTTTGCAAGTTTTACTATTGTTCCCAAATCACACTACAAAGTATAAAAAATACATGCACGATTATTCTTTTTCCTTTAATCTGTTTTTGAAAAGTCAATCTTAATTGAAAAGCCAAAGTCACTAACGCTACAGAACACCAAATATGAACTAGAGCAACTTTTTCAAAGTAAGGGAGTTTCTTGTTTAAAATGCTCAGAAAAAATTCATTCCTGTCATCAGCATCTTTGGTCCTGCTCGGAATCTGCTCTCTAATTAAAAGATTGCACAACTTTTTGAAAGCTGATAAATGAAAGCTGCCGAGAGTACTATAGCCCCTTTATCTACTAATTTGTCAAACTCTGAATGAGAGAAGCATTTATACCAGCATATCATTTGTCCGTGGAATTAAATTTCAATGGTTAAAGAGTGATCTCTTTCTCTCTCTTCCCCCTCAGACCATGGGCCACAGCTACTTTTGTAGAAGTGAGAAAGCTGAGTACTCAAGTCTCTAGTAAAAAGCACCTGGGGAAGATGGTATCCCTACTGAAGTGCTCAAACATAATTTGCCTGCTGGGTACTTATAATTGCCAAACTGTTTGATTGAATAAACTCCTCTGAGCTTATAGCACATGGTTAGAATGTGAGTATCATAATCCCAGTCCATCTCAAAAAAGAAGGGGATCAGAACCTCACTTTCAATATACTGACCTATCAGCCTGATTGAGCTTAGCCAAGATATCAGTTAGGCTATTAGTCTATACATTGAAGGTTCATACATTGAAGAATTTCATCTGTGTGTGTGTCTGTGTGTAGTGTAGTGTACATACTAACTTTCAAGTAAACCTCATTGAATAAAGCTGGAGTTAATATGCGGGAATAAGTCTGCACTGTATGAAACAGTTTTGTGCGGAGAGATTTATCTCTACTGGCAAGAGTAGAAATAAAAGCACTATAGTATATTATAATTAACATTATAGTAGGATGTCTTTTTATTTGATGTACCCAATTTTAACATCAAAGTGCTATTTTGAGCTTCAGTACTGAGATTTAACAATGTAAAGAAATCCGTTCTGCAACTATTCTCTTCTGCTGTTGCTCTCTAAAAACTGGTATCCTGTGGATATTGCCTCTCAACTATGAAGATTCTGTATAGCCATCTTGATGAAGAGCCATTGCTACAGACATTTCAATAAGTGCCTTCTACAGTTCCAAATGCATGATGTTATCTTACGGTGCAGATCTTGGGTTATGCCACTGTATTTTAAGGAAGGTATTACTGAAGTTATATGCTTAGCACTGCTCAGCTGTATGTTTATTGTGCAATCTCTGAAAAGGTACATCTCTAAGTTAATGAAAGACCATGAACAACAACCAAAAATAATTTGTTTCGCAAATGAACAGAATTATTTTGGATTACGACTCATGCGTGGCAACTTGGATATCAGCTATAAAATCAAATCAAAGAATGAAACTTAGATGCAAGCCGTGCTTGTGTAAAAACACTTACTGATCTGAATTCCATGGCCATTGATATTAAAAATTTCTAACTGCTGAACCAAGTACTGTTGTTACTGAGGTTTTGAACAGGAGCTTTCCTAATCAAGCACCAGAGCACAGTTAGATTTTGTGTAGTTCACTTATCAATAAAGATTACAGTATAATTTTAGTTAAACCAGGGTGTTGTGCATTCTTAACATTTTTGAAGGACTCCAAAATTCCCCTTATCATCAAGTGCCACTCACAGATGTCCAGAGCACGTAATAATCTTGGCAAAATGTTCAGCCTTATTCAGAGTATTATAGTTTGCATTTCTGACTGAGACCATATAAACAGAACCAATATTAACTAGAAACTTGAACTATTTTTAAAGTTAATAACTATATCTTCATATTTAAAGCTTCTTCTACTGTACCTGTATCTCAATAAGTGTCCCTAATATTTTATGGCTTTCTGTACAGAATATCATATTGAATGTAGAATATTAAAATTCTATTTTAATGTGTTTAAAATGTACCATTTAATGTACCATTAAAATGTACAGAGGGCTTATTTACAGAGAGCCTCTTAAGTGTGCCAACACAATCTTTAGTTTCTAATTTTCCATAATTGCCTTCTTTAAAGAACTATTTGGGTTGGAGATAGAGCAAGTAACCTATGTCAGGTGCAGCTATTTGAAAAACCTGCTAAGGGATTGAGTTTTGGAATGGAAAAGCATAGCTTATGTCCAGGTACTAATTTTCTTTGGTAATACAGCCTATGCTGATTATTGGTGATGGGGTGGAAAGAGAAGGGGAGATAACTTCCTTTTTGTGGAGAACTGGTATCCTTCGCAATTGTAAACTTTTTCAAATGGATTTTGATGTTGATAAGAAAATGGATAATGATTTGCAGTTGTTCATTGTGAATATATTAGGTTTACACAGACAAAACATGTGTGAAGTGCAATTACTGCTAGTGTTGCCATATTAGTATGAATGGTAATAGCATGTTTGTTTTTGAAATGGGTTATGCATTCTGATAAATGTCTGCTTTAATCTTGTCATCTGTGCATCACTTGTCTAAGTACTCTCATTTAAGATGCCATATCTCTTCTGGTAGCAATAAAGGGGTAAAGCAACATTAATATTAAATAATTAGAAAAACAAAAGAGGAATGATTAAACATATTTACATAATTGAAATAACACTGAGTCGCAGTGGGAAATCGGGACAGTGTTGTCTCCATTCAAAGTAATTCATAATTCAGATTTTTAATTATGGCATATTCATTCATTTAAAGATGATTCTGGATGAGAGGGCCACTAATGAAATACAATCATTTGCATCTAAACAAAGTAATTTAGAAAGTCTCCTTTAGGGGAAAAGATTTTCTAGAACATCATCAATCACACAAGATATGCAAAAACAAGCAATTAAGCCGCACACAAGAACTACAACAACCTTATATATCAGTAATGTACACATGAAAACATAACTGATTACAATGACTACACTAGGATAGTCTGGTTAATTTCTCTTTTACATTGCAGTAGCACAGGGTGGGGGGATTGTACCAGGGAGGGACAGGCGCATCCCTTGCCAAGTGAATTCTATGGCATTGACAGAGGCTTTTAAACAAAGGCCTGCCATTTTGTTCTTTGTCCAAATCTCGATGTCCAAATCCTGGAAGCAGAGAGAAGCTGAGGTCACTCTGCACATGCTGTCCATTCCTCTGTTTGCTGCCTCCTCCCATTTGCAATGTATTTCATTTGGCTAAATGGCAATGTGGGATTAGCATGATATTTTATCAGAGAAGCAGGTGCTGTAACGGTGAGTTGCTCATTAGTTACTCAAATCCTGTTTTATGCTTAGATGGACAAAGTTCTTCAAAACCTAACTGGGCAAAGGGGTTCCTTCCTTAAACACAAGGGCAGACTATTAAACACACAAGGGTCACAAATGGAGAGTATAATTCCACATGACTTGTAATACTTGTGTACAGTGACCTGTTCAATGGCATGCAAAATAAAGCTCCTTTCTGAATACCTTCTTCTTCTAAGCTACATTCTAATCCTGTGATAAAACTATACTGTTTTTGTTGGCTGATTTTTATTATTATTTTTAAAGGGCTGGGGTTGGACTTTATAGTTCTGAGTGAGGGTAGCTTGCCTGGCACACTCAGATTCAGCAGTCAGAGTTGCCTTTGATAACTACCAGTCTCAGGAGCCAAAATATGTTCTATTGGGTACTTAAAGGACAAAAATACTGGTTAATTTTCAACAGTGCTCCTTCATTTGACTTTACAATTTACAGCAGTGAACATTAATGCGAGAATAGCTTGGTCGAGGAGGAATTTAAAATTAGAGCACCTCTTCTCATTAGCCCCAGCAGCCTGACCCAGGGTGAACTGAAAAGTAATTTGCCGCCAGATCCTCATTTTGCTGCTGTTATCACTCCTTGTAAATGAAGCGCAGCAATTTATTGTAGCACCTCGAGGAGTCAAGAACATAATGTGTAAAACACATACAAAAAAAAAAAATCTTCCTTCACATTCATTAACACCCAGTGCATAGAGGCTGTTCACTCTCCCCTCTAATGAAGGAGGGGTGGGGGGGATCTTAAATCTAAAGCTTTCTGTCATGTGAAGAAGTCCTCTTCAGTCCATTAGATGCTGAGTTGGACTGCAGAAAGGTCATTGACAAAACACACAGAGAGAATGGCAATGTGGTAGAAATACAAAAATAGATAAAGGAAGGGACTTTGGACAGCTCTGAGAACAGAAGCTACATTTTCACCATCAATGATATGTCACTCCTTTTTTTTTTTGCTACCATTCAAGAAAAGAATATCTAGCTTTTGGTGCACCTGGGAATTGCTGAGATATTTTGATTTATCACCCATGCTCTGACCTTACAGAAAGTAGTACTATAGGCTTCTTTTTAAGGCATACCATCTGCTCTTCTGTAAATAAGTCTCTCTGCCTCCTCTTCTCTCTCTCTTCTCTCTGTCTCTCTCGCTCTCCCCTTCTCTATCTCTCTCTATCTCTTTATATATTATATTAGAATGATATTAATGTTCTTTATTGTGTGGGTGTCAATTGTTCTCTTGGGAAATCATTTGCCCTGTGATACAGTTGATTTTACACACACACAATCTGTTCACACCACATTTTGTAATATGAAGTAGCTTCAGCAAACAAATTAATCCATGCTACTAGTAAATAGTATAAAAAAAAAAAAAACTCAAGGGGATCTCTTCGTACAGCATGAATAACACAGAATGCAAGTAAATTTACCTTCTATGCTAAACAAATGAAAATGAGAAAGATGCTACAGAGTTGTTTGCTATTGGTGTGCACTCACACTTTGAAAAAAGCAGATTTTTGCATCCCAAAAAGCTGAATTCTGCCTTCAATAGAAATGTAAATTGAACAAATTTGCACACATCTGAACATGTTGGATAATTTATGTTTCTGCTACTCATGAGGTCTTACTAGCACAGATCTATATAGCTCAAACTTTGGCTTCCAAAATTGTATTAGACATCTGTTTACAACTTCAAAAGAAAGAAATGGCTGACATTATCAAGAAATTGAATTCTCCACAAAGAGCGATTTGTGTATAACCTGCCACTTGCAGACATTGCATGCAGTGGTGTGGCTAGGGCTGGACCTTCTGGTTAAAGTTCAGGGCCCCACAGCCTAGCACCCAGTCCCCCAAATGATCACTCAGAAATCTGCAGGTAATGAGGGCAACAAGGTAACAGAAGCAAATTCCATTTTATCCCTGCAATCATACTGGTGTAGCGGTTTAAGTGAGTTTAAAATGCAAAATTGCACATGCTTAGATATTTCAAAATCAAGGTTGCTAGTGTTCTAATATATCAGTAAGTAATATATTGGAAGCAGTTCTAAAACACTGAATGGGGATGGTGGGGAGAAAGAAAGAAAAATTACACTGTGCACTTCACAACTGAAATAATACGCATGACCAACAAAGCCCCCCCCCCCCCCCCACACACACACACCAGGTCATTAAGAGTCTAAAATTACATAGTTGCATCACTGATTGCATGCCTCTTACTTGGTATGTTAATGAGACCCAGAAATGTATTTTGCTGCTAGCAACAAAATTCAACCCATGGGGACTTTGCTGATCTGAGAGTTTGCCCCTGCCATGCCATGGCAGTACCAGGCATGCAACTGGTCTGAGCAGGAATGGAAGGTCTTCCATACCCCCTAGTGGTTGTATGAAGTGCTCTAGGACTAGGTTGTCCTGAGTGCATTACATGTAGCTGCCCAGAAAGTGCACAAGGGCCAGCTGGATCCTGAGAGTTATGTGGGGTGTGTTGAGAACCATCACGAAGCAAGGAATCCTATCTTACCAGATTTGTCTTGGTAGTTTAAGGGAAGGGGAAAGTTAACCTACAGTTAATCTCTACAGGGGAAACTCTTCATAGGTGGACCACAACTAAACCACTGGGCCTTATTTATTTGCCATATTTACATAGTTATCCAACAACCCATTGCTGCTGGGTAGTTTACAGAACTAAGAATTCAATACAGTACAGCAAATACAGTAAAATGCAGTCTAAAACAACTTCCATTGCACCAATGTAAAAAAAATAAGAACAGCATTTAAAAGGTTTTTTCCACCCTACTTTCACCAAACACTGATTGTTTAAAAGTCCTGGCTAGATAAAATGGAATTTATCTTGCACTGGAAGACAACAAAGGGGGTTGACTGCTAGGGGGTTGACTGCTATTATTATACTATAATATAAACAGCTAGTTCTAGTTATATTGCAGCCCCATTTTGAACCAATTGCAAGTTTCCTGGCCATGTACAATGTATTGCAATAGGAAGTCAGCAGAATTGGGGTAACTCTGGACAAAATATCTCCAGATGATATGCAATCCAGGCATGGTTGCACACCATCCAGGTATGATATGATGAACAGTCACCACTAAAATGTTTTTTTCCTCATTGATTAGATATCTAAACTTTTTGTAATTCTATATTGTAAGCATTATCTGTGATTGGAGATGTTGTTTTTGTATTCCAAAGTTGGATAAAATACACTTACAATACTGATCAGAAAAAAGATTATGCAACTGCATCACCTCTCTGAATGAAATATCGTGGCTAGGTCACCTTTCTGAATAATATAGGACATGCTGTTCAAGAAGAGAGTGACCACAGTTTTTGATCAATTAGCTAACAGCAAGAGCCTATTATGCCGTGATAATTTTCTGTTCTGTTGAATTCTTCTCACTGAAGAGGTAATAATTATTTACAGAAAACAGAATTAATTTAGAAATTATGTGCTCATGGAAAAACACATGGAAGCCACCAAATCTAATAGGAAGACATTTAATTATATGAGATCTTCGTTAAATAGCTGTCCCAGAAGACACCATGCCAAAGATAGATCTCTGACCTCTCTTGACATCTTTCTGTCAATATGATTCATATTTTTGCGATGGAGTTCAAAATCTACTTACTTTAAGTAGCTTTTTAGGAGAATAGTGTTGTTTTCTTTGGCCATAAATTCATTTTAAATGGGAAATAATGATTTTATGTTTTTTTAGAAGTGCTCTTCAGCCTAGATAATGAATTACACTAGCTAAATTAATAAACATAACTGTGAAACACCAAGAACAAAGGTCACACCAGGAGAGTTCAAGAGGCACCCAGAAGGTGGGATTAATGCCTGTTTTGCTTTCACTCAATCCTGTCACCGGTATTCTTCTAAAATTTGGAACGCTAAAAATTAAGAGCACAGTCCATTTGAAAATAAGCACTTGAAAGTCAGTGGGAGAGCTGAGTAGGTATTTAAATCTCCCCACATTTAAATCCTCTTACATGTGTTTAACTTTGGCTGGATCGTGCCCCATTTTTCCCCCAGAATACTGGTTTGAAGTCATGGTTGCTTTACCCAATCACCAATTTTCCTACAAAAATTGAAGGATAATCAAAACATGATACCAGACCTTACTGTTACACTCACCTGACAGCTTTTTCTGTCTTCCAAGTGCGTGCATGCCTCAAACATATAATGGCCAATTTGACATCATCAAAGAAGAGGACAAAAGTGGACATCAAATCCACTTTGTATATGTAAATTCACAAGTTCAACTTCAGAAATAATAACTATTGTTTAAATAAACAAGACAACCCTCCATAGTGAAGGGACTGACCAGGTGACTTACATGCTTGCTTAGTCTGCTAACTGCTAATGGAAAGGTTCATTGCCTGGCTCTCCTTTTGATCCTTCTTTATATTTAAACAGGCCCTGGACTGCACAGTCTTTCACATACAGAACCTTCAGACAGAAGATGGACTTCTGCAAGCTCACCAAAATAGAAGACTGTCCTCCATAAAGTAGGACACCTGAGTGACTGAACAAGAAAAGATAAACAGTGACTTCTCTTCTACAAAGCCTCATCTACAAACTACCGCCCATTAAGTACAATGCGATGGAGAAGTAGCCTGCAAGCTAACATCACTGTAATCAAGTAACGTTTTGGGGGCCCTAATATTCAAGTAAAAGTAGCTCTATAAATGGATAATAGTGCAACAACAGTGCATACATAGCATGCCTTAGAAATTAAATATAAGGCTCAATTGCACATCAACCTCTTACTATGGCTGAAGACTTTGAGGATGACTTTTGAATATGTTCAGGGTATGGGTGCGAATATTTAAAGATCCCTTCAGAGGAGGAGGCCATCATAGCAGCAACTCCAGAGTGCTGTAATGCCAAAATTGTGGAGATGGGTTGAGTGTGCAAGCTGCATGCTCATCATTTCCACTTTTAAGTTGTTTTGTGACATAGAAATACCAGAAATTCCAGCAACTCTTGTTTATTTATAGGTTAAACAATCCAGAGTTAACAAAACTCATCTGTGGGCTGTTCATTAAAAATAGAAATTAAAGTCATGTGGTTTGTATGCTCCTCTCATTCCTGAAATACCTGCATTAACTCTGAAGTGCAAAGCAGGTTACAGAATCCCACTGGAATCTCCAAGATTAACCCAATATATTTATTTATTTAGACAACTTATATTTCTGGAATAAAATTCTGATGGTGTGTCAGCCACAGTCAAGGCAGCAGGCTAGTTTAATGAACACAGCATTTTCCTTCAGCATCTTGCTACTGCCGTCTACAAGCTGCTATGTAAAGCAACTGCTACACATCACCAAATACTAATAGACTTGTTTATAAAATTCCAATGTATTTACAAAACCAAAGGAATCAAAATAAATCAGATTCAAATCATGACTGTTAGCAGGGAATTTTTTTTTTTTTTTTGTATATTTGTGAATATCATACATCCACTACACTTAAAATTGAAGTGCTGGGTACTGCAGCAGGCAATGTGTATGGTAGGTACATAAAGGTTTTGTATTTTTTTAAACGTGAAGCATTTATTCTACACTTGTGATTCCTCATTTATGGTAATTTGTAGCTGCTTTATGTGAAGTTGTCATCCTTTGAGGCCTTTCTTATTCTTTATATTTCCATGACTTTCTTTAGATTAAGGAAAGCCTCGTATTATTTGGTAATGGTGTTATGAAACATTCAACCCATGTACATAATTTTGCTATTCTGTGGTACCACCTTGTGTGATGGATTGTAGAGAAAGTCAGCAAAATTAAAACCCTGGGAGAAAACACATGTAAAAAACTTAATTGTGCAAAGAATTTGGAAGCAGAAACTTTTGATCAAGTGATTGATTAAAAACCTAATATAGAGAAGTCCACTGTCAGGACCCGCAAAACAATGTGGCTCCCCTTGTGGCTTGTTAGACAGTGTGGTGTGGTGGTTAGAATGTACTTGCAAGTACTTATCATGCCTGTGGGTGTTTGCAGGGATTAGAACCACTGCAATCACAGAATTCAACTGGAAGTCCTAAGAGCTGCTCTAAAAGGCCCTGTTCTGCCCAATTTTACTAGAGCATCATGAGTCTTTGTAGTGGCTATTTTGTGTTCCTGACCTGGCATCTGCTTTCAGTCCTGCACTGTCTTCATCTATGTCTTCACTCTTGCTTGTTCCTGACTCTGCCTTGCTTCTGGTCCTGTCATATCTTTGCCAGGAATTGCTCTTTGCCTGCTCCTGGCCTTGCCTTTGCCTCTGGACCTTCCATGCCTCGTTGGCATCTGTTTGTATCTGCTCCTTCCATACTTTTCCAGTTATCTGACCCTCCCTCACTCTGTCTTTGTTTCTGGTCCTGCTGAGTCTTGCTGGTGCCTGGCCCTTCTCAGTGCCGTTGCCTCTCGCCTTGCCACACCTTGCCAGTACCCGATCCTTGCTTGTACCAGCCTTCACCCTTGCTTCTGGCCTTATTGCATCAGCCAACGTCTGCAGCATCCCTCTTTGTGGCGCTCCAGTCATAAAAACCTCCTGCTTATATCCTGGAGCTGAATTCCATGCTCATATATACCCTTTGAATCAAGCATTTTATAGGAAAGCCTTTGCAAAGAACTCAAGGGTAAATATTTTCAGAATTTATTTTGAGGAGTTCATACTCAAGTGTCTTCAGTCATGTGTACCTTTCATATTGATGAAAGTTTGATCAAACTCTGGCAGTTCCTTTTTATAATAGAAGAGTTGACCACGGATTTACCTGCACCCCATACACACACTTTTGTTCCTTTTGTTCTACCCTTGTCAAGTGCAGTTAACTTCTGAAAATCAGAGTATGAAATACATATATATAAAAGTCTGAGCCTGCACAAGGAAATGTATGTCTCTTAACAGGATTAATGCTACATTCCTAATACACATTGACCCTGAAATAAGCCCCAGTGCAATTATAACAAAGCAAAATAAAAGGAGGAATAACCACAAAGACCAGCAAAAATAGCATATCAAACAACAGAACTTATATACATCTCTAATAACTGTTCACAACAGTGTTGTATGATTGGAGATAAAATATAAAACAAAGAGAAGAAATAGTATTCAACACTTCTGTTTCAAATATGTATGTTAATACAAGCAAAATATATACATAAGCAAGCATCTAGATGACATCAACAACTGTAGGATATAAGTTCAAAGGCACCAAAAGCAGTAAGATCCTTAGAACACCCAATGACTCTTATCCTCACATCAACAACCCCGTGGGGTAGGTTGGGCTGAAAGTCTGTACTGGTCCAAAGTCACCCAGTTAGCTCAATGGCTGAATGGGGACTAGAATCCAGAACTTCTGAGTCCCAATCCCAGTCTCACACTATATACCACACTATATCAAGCTTGAAGTATAAGAGAGAAATCCTATCACCTCTCAGTGAGGACCCTAAATCTTTACCTCTCATAAGTCCCTGAACTTGGAGGTTTCCAAGTTTTCTATGTCCTCTTGGGTTGAAGTCAGCAGGGCATAAGGAATGTCTGATGCCTCTGATCACTAATTTATCCAGCCCATCTAATGAGAGCACTTTGGAGAGAGAGAGAAGAAGCCTGGGGTATCTCACATCATGGCATCTCTAGCCTTCTTCCACTCCCAAACCACTGGAATGCCCACTTTTGGGATTTCTAAGAGGTAGCCAGCACAGTTCTCTCCAAACTGGATGCAAGGGGGATGGGTCTAAGGACGCATCTCCACCTCATCTTCCAAAGTCGAAGCAATTATTATGACCTCAGAAGGGTTTTATTAGCCCTGGCATATTCTCTAGGGGAACAGGATAGCTTTCTAAGTTTCTTTGCAACTGTTAGGGTTCTCAAAGTCCACTTTGTAATACTGTCATCACAGGGATGTAATTTTACAGCACAGGAACATCTATAATCATTGCAGGCTTTTCAACAAAATTGATGAAGGCAGTAACTTTGAATGGGAAATAAGCTAGCACGGGGCTTGTCCATACCATAAGCCTCAGCAATGCATTGTCTACTTCACAACACCTACATCTAGCAGAACTAGCCAGCTTTTTCTTACCCAGCCTTTCTGTTATCCATAATACATAAAACATTTCTTGAATCAGGCTCCATTTTGAATCTACAGAAAGAATACATATGGAAGGAAGGCACTTTCTATTGATAGACTATACAGGGCACTCCAAAATTTTATTGCAATATCCTTGCATTCCTGAGCATTTTGTTACATTCCAAAAGACACGTATAAATAGCTATGAACGGCTTGGGTCCAGGATACCTAAAGGAATGCCTTTTTCCCTATTTGTTCTCCCACCCCCTGAGGAGATCCTCCTCCGGAACTCTCTGTGAAAGATGTTAGGAGACTGAGTACCCGGAGGAGGGCCTTCCCTGCGGTGGCACCCCGACTATGGAATGTGCTCCCCAGAGAGGTCCGCCTGGCACCGTCACTATATGTTTTTCGGCGCCAGGTCAAGACCTTTTTATTTAATCATTATTTTAATATGTTTTAATGGAAATTGGATTTTATTGTTTGTATTAATTGCAGCCAGTGTGGAATAGTCAGTTTATATAATTGTAAAAATTTGTCTGCTCCTTTTAGCTGATTGAAAGTATAAATTCAACTATCAACCCAGTTTCTCACAAGTTATTATTAAAAAAACAGAAAAGAAAACATTTCTGTATTTTCAAATCAGGAATTTCCCATTAAGTCCATTTGGCATGAGAATATGGACCAAATTGCAGTGGATGAGGAGTGGTATCCCATGTCTGTCCAGCCACTGAACATCATCTGGGGCCCTGGAATTCTTTGGAGTACCTCATTGCTGGCCCTCCAAAGGCTGAACCCCTCCCCTGCCCCCTTCATAGCAAATGTGGAAAGTGCATATGGCTTAACCTGAAGTACCTGTCTCCTTCCAACCCTCTCCCTTGCAGCTGCAAATGTCCCAGCCATGACAAGCCATGACAGAAAGAATCATGCTGGTTGCTTCCCCACGGTCATATGGGTGACCTTGGAGAAGGGGCGAAGGGAGTGCACCAGGGGCATGGAGGAGAGGAGCCAGGGTTGCCAAGACACAATGGATCCTAAGGTGCTTCATCCTCCTTTCCTTCCGGAATGCAGCTAGGCAGCTGAAATTGGCTGTCTGGCTAACTTGCAGAGGAGAACAGAGGCAGAGCTGTTCTGTGCCACTTCTGCCTCACCCCGCATAAGAAGCCTGCAAAGCTTAAAGGCTTTGGGGCATCCCCACTGGATTGCCCCAACCTACTGATAAATGACAAGTTGACTGCCTGGAAAACCATTTTATACTCGGCCACCTCATGCAGAAAGCCACACATTTCTCTGCTCTATTTAATTGCCAAGGGTTCTAAGCACAAAGCAAATAACAGGGGAGAAAGAGGACAGTGGTGCCTTGTGCTTCTCTCTGAACAGTAGAAACATGAAAGAAACATCTCATGACACCAGAGAGAGACATAATCCATCTTAATCCATTTTAAAAATTGCTGCCTAATGTCAAATGTTGCAAATATAAGCTGTCAACGGAATGTGTCAAAAGCTATCCAGCATTCAGCAAATTAGCCAAGCCTGTTTTTTAGCATACAAAGCAGCCAGATTTAATACATTGTCATCAACCATGCAGTCATGTCCAACCCTTGGCCACTCTGTGGATCATTGCTCTCCATACCTCTCTGTCTTGCACTCCTTCCATCAAGACCACCCGGTGTCTTTCTGGTGTCCAGCCAACGGGTGCTGGGGTGGCCTTTCTCCTTTTTCCGCTGATCACTCCCAGCATGATTGACTTTTCGAGTGAGTTAGCTCTCAAAATTATCTGTTGCTTACCTTTGGCAACAATATCACACTTGATCAAGGAGACCTGTACCACACACTGGAATCTATTAGCAAGAATTGCCATTAATATTTTAGCATTCGGATTGATTAAAGAATTTGGCCTATAATGTGCACAGCTACTGTGATCAGTACCAAGTTTAGAAATAACAGAAATAAAGCATCCTATAATGATGCTGGTAAAGTTCCCAATTCAAAAGGCTTACTATAAGTAAAAAAGCTTGGAGTAAAAAAAAAAAAGAAAAATCAGGTGTGCCATACACTGTAGAAAACCACCAGTCTGTGGTGCTTTCCCATTCTTCATTCTCTGAATAGCAAACTTTATCTATTTAACATGCAAAGGCCCTGCTGGTAGTTCCTTTTGCTGCAAATCCTATTGTGAAATGCCTAAATCTGAAAAGAAATTTTCAGATTCCAGATTTGTAGTTTCCCTTTCCTTTCTATAAAACTTAAAAATAAAATTTATGAAACTATGGTTGTGTCATTTGGGCTTATGTGTACATTGTTATGGTTATCTTTAATCAGTGGAATATAACCAAAATCTTGCCAGCCTTTACTAACTTTCCCAATAGCTCTGACACAGACAGGTCATTTGCAAATTCAGCTGCAGGTGAATGCCATGCTTTCATCTCATGTTTAGCTTATTGTACGCATCAACAGACTTTAGACCAGGGGTCCTCAAACTTTTTCAATAGGGGGCCAGTTGAAAGGTGGCGGCTACATGCGCGGGCCGGTGGGTGGGGGTGCCTAGGCGTGCGGGTTGGTGAGGCGTTGTCGGGTGTGTGTTGGGTGCGCGCGGCAGCAACTCACTCAGAGATCTCCCAGAAAGTTCAAAACTGGTGAGTGTGCATGTGCGGGGGAGGCAGGTGGCGGCTTGCTCGCTCGGAGATGGTTTTGAATTCCCTGGGAGATCTTCCAATGAGTCCAAAACCATCTCCGAGCGAGCAAGTCACCGCTTCCTGCATGTGGCGAGTGTGTGCACGCATGCACGGGATGGTAGACAGCGGTGCGGGCCGGATGAAAGGGCATGATGGATCAGATCTGTCCAGCAGGCCGTAGTTTGAGGATCCATGCTTTAGGCTAAACTTGATCCATTTAATTTCCTGTTATCTTTTGTACCCCTTTTGCTGATTATATGTATATATCATGTATATTTACCTATCAGAAAGTAGTGAAGGAGGCTCAAATAATTAGCTTGTCTACATCATATCAATAATTCTGTGATTAGAAATGCATTAGATAATGAACAACATTTTCTGCACTACCTACATCACAGATTTCCAGGCATAATTGATCGTTTTTTCCCCTAAAATCTTCTTTTGTAATTGAATTTAACTCTTTATACTTACATATTTCTATCTTCTCTTTGTTTTCTCTGTTCTCGTAAACAGTTTTTTTTGCAATTCCGCAATTCTGTCTATCCAATACACAAACAGTGTAATTTTATAATGCTCATTTTATCAATGCACTGTTTTCTCACTAGCTAATGTTTTCTCTTCATGGAGCTACCAAACAAACCAGAAAGGATTTGTTTAGTATGTAATCCAAAACAGGAATCCTGGTTTGTCATTTACCTTATAAGTTAGCACGGCAAAACAGAACTTGTTCAAGGCATTCAGATTCTCACTTGTGTGGATGCAACAAACCAGGTTCCCTGGTTCAGAGTCAAAACATAAATTACTTTGTGGGTCTAGCAGAGCCTTCCCTAACTTGATACCCTTCAAATACTTTGGAACACCATGCCAAATATTTTGGACCATCATGTTGGCTGCACTGCTGGGAGCTGAAGTCTGAAAAGACTGGTCTAGCAGCAACATCCTTTGTTAATTTTCATGCTAGAGTAAGCACAGAGACCTCACTCAAGTTTGGGCCCCAGCATGAGTGCTATGGGACCTCTCAAAATTCAGATTGGAGGTTTTGTACCAACTCAACAGTAAAACTAAAAAGAAGGAATAGCTGCTAGATATGAATTTAAAGTCATGTCTGTTTTGGCCTTCTAATACACTAAATGTATCCTTCCTGATTTGTTTAGTGATTATGCTAACAGAGAGCAAGTAAAGCACAAATTAATCGCTATGCGCATGAAGACACATATAGTTCACAATAAGCCAGGAGTCTTCAGAATTCTAGCTTATATTTGAAAACACAGCCACTGCAACAATGTTTTGTGAACATATATTCACACAAACATAAGCATACATACAGCATTAATTCTACTATTCCTTCTTCAGGTTTCTTTCTTTTTACACATCCTTCTTTTATCTCTTATCCGTACTTAATAGATAAAACAGTAAAGTTTAAACATTTTCTGTTGGTAAGTATATGGTGCTAAAAGTTTTTATGCTGATTGGTATCCTATATAGCACCTGCACAACTGCAAGGAAGCGGAAACTAGATTGTGCTAACCAATCAACACGAGCCATATGGAAATACTCCAACAATTGGCTTCAGTAATTCCCAGACTATTTTTTGACACTAAAATCCTGACAGCTTGCTCTTGTGATAAAGATGTTAACAAGAGAAGAAAATGGCACTAATTTAATCTATTCTCACAGGTCATGCTGAAATGAGATGGGGATGACACAAAATTATAATAATAAATACAGGCGTAATTTCACAATTCTTCATAAATGCGGTTCCCCCGTCTTTTCAGATGCAAATTTACTAGCCTTTGCTACATGACAGTGATTTGTGAGGTGCTATCTTGCCCTCCACTTGGGAATTGTATTCTACCTGATCCGGTAATTATTTTTATACTACTAAAATAAACCCTTACAGATTACTGTTGCGGTGCAGTTCTAGAGGTTTTGCCCCTCCTTCTCTTTAGGTTTTGGAGTGTCTTTACATTTATATAAGCTTTTTGATTTTGAGTTTAGACGTACTTATCCAGAGTACGCTGCCCAAGGGATATAACATAGAATCAGAATGCAGGAAAACCCACAAGAACTGGCATGAAATATGTATACTGATGATAAAATTTGCAGATGCTAACCCAACTAATTCATAGGAGGCTTCTGTCATGGAATACTTTTGTTATTGTTTGTAAGCCGTCCTGAGGCTTGTTGCAAAGGACAGCATAGAAATGTCTTAATTAAATTAAAATTAAAATAAATTAAATTAAATTTTGACCCACCTCATTGGCCACCATGGCTTGGAGGTCTCGTAAGAAGGTCCAGCATGGTAAGCAGCAACTTAGGGTCCAGAGACTCAGCAGGGCCCATCCCTGCTCCTGCGTTTGCCACAATTGCCACCACTCTCCACCCTGCTAGAAAAAGGAGGTGCCATGGCTGAAACTGCAGGGCCTGTAGCACCCCATTTTAAAAGAGAAAGGAAATTGACCCTTCTGTTCTTATGACTCCTTCCCATGTTATCCACAAAGTGAGGGAGCTACCATAGCATGGTTTTCTCCCACCCTATGAGGGATAATATAAGCAACACCAGGGCATATGGGAAGAAGCCCCACTACAATTCTTCCCAATTCCCATCATCCCTCAGTTTCTGGGAAGGATAATGCCAGTATGGATTCCTTACTTGTCACCTAAGACTGATCACATCATGCCATAGCATGAGAAAGAGCCTTATGGAAACTGCCCTCATGTCACCAGTGCAATGTTGGCATGGTTGACCTCTGACACTTGCCATTGGAGAAAAGGCTAGGAAGTATTTTGAGATCTCACATCTCCCTTAAGTATGGGCAAATTTGTATGGGGCATGTCTGAATATAAACCTTTTGTATCTTGTGCTCAGATTGGCTTGGTCCCTTGATAACCTGCATATTAGATGGGTTAGCAAGGCTGGAACCAGCCAGGCATGAGGCCTGAGGATTGTTATCTCAGGTGACCCTGGTAGGGTCACCCAATACTAAGTTCAAGTTTTCAAAACAGAAACTTTATAGGTGACCAATGTGACAGAAGATTACTTATAGAAACTGTTTATGAAATACTTACAAATGGCAGAGTTATTAGAGAAAAATAGGGGTATTAAAGGAACCATTTGCCAACTCAAAGGGAGCTACATTAAGAGAAAGCATGAATGGTAAAGGCTGGTTACAGTAGCTTCAGTGTAAATGCTACAACAAAGGGCCTTTATATGCTGCTAAAATGGGAGGAAATTAGTTTCTGATTTGGAGCAAGTTAATGCCAAGGTGACATTACTATATGAACTTTGTTGATTCTGCTGATGGAAAGTAGCTGAATATCTTTCTTGCAGCAAATAGGCATAGGTTACTAGTTGCTTTCTATGGTGGCCAGGTCTGCTTTGCCAAGCACAGTTTTTAGACAGCTGGCAGAGGACAGGCTTCTGTTTGGAGGGGTTCCAGTCCAAGTCTGCTTAAAAGTCACAGAACCGTATGCAGAGATGTAAAGTTTCCAGAAATGTTAAAGCCATGAGGATAAATCATAAAAAACAAAACAGAAAACATGGAAATGTTCAACAAACTTAGAAATCCATGCAATATCAACCCCTTTATACATTGAAAGTCACTTTGTTACTTTTAGGAATATACTTTTAGGAATATAAAATGTGCCAAACTTGGTTTGGCAAAAAAAAAAAAAAAGTTTGGCATATTACATGCAATTTAATTAGAAATAATGACAATGTGAATTTACTTTTTGACTTAGGAACACCTGCATTGTAAGGAACATCTCTACAGGTTTTGTAAGGTTTAGCCTGTCTATGAGGAGCAGGCAAAAATTAGAGGGACCCATCAATATTAGTAAAACAAAGAAAATTTTATATCCTTTAGGCCTCTTTTCCACAGAGACAAGTAGACACAAAGCACTCATTCACATAAAGGGAACCAAGGAAAAAGTGACTGGCGAAACAAAAAGACTCAGTGAAAAGCAGGTTGCTTACCTGTAACTAATGTTCTTTGAGTGGCCATCTGTGCAGTCACACATATGGGTTGCTGCGCCTGTGCAGTGCCTGTGGCCGGAAGATTGACAGCTAACGGTTTTTGGCAGGAAGCTCCGTTCCCCCTCCCCCTGTGGCCTATAAAGAGCAGAGCGTCCACCATTTGGTTCAGTCTTTGCGACCGAACGTACGCTATCTTATTGAAAAAACTTTGTTTGTTTGTTTGTTTTTGATGTCGGTACCGTGAAAAAGGGCATAGTCGGTACCGAAAGATGCATTCACTCACCGACACCGAGTGGTCGATGCATCCACTCACCGACACCGAGCGTGGCCGGCGGGTGGGTTGTGTGACTGCACAGATGGCCACTCGAAGAACATCACTTACAGGTAAGCTTTTCTTCATTGTGGCCTCTGTGCATCACACATATGGGTAGATTAACAAGCTTGCCATTAAGGAGGAGGGAAGGTGTCCTCATTGAAGAACGGAGGAGAGAACAGCTCTACCGAAGGAGCAATCCCGTCAAGCTCGAACATCAAGATGGTAGTGCCTGGCGAAGTTGCAAGGGTTTGCCCAAGTAGCGGCTCGGCAGACGTCATCAATCGGGACCCCGGATGCGAATGCAGACGAGGTTGCAACAGCTCTAGCAGAATGGCCTCGAGGAACTGAAGGCAGTTCGAGCTTAGCTAATTGATAGCATAAGACTATAGTGTGGACTATCCACTTAGAAAGTCTCTGTGGAGTGACTGGATCGCCCTGATCCCTAGCAGAATATTTGATGAATAGTTTATTGGATCGTCGAATAGACTCCGTTCGCGATCGGTAGAAGGCTAAACAACGGCGAACATCGAGTGAATGCAAAGATCTTTCCAATGGAGTCGACGGTGACGGAAAAAAAACAGACAGGCAGCACAATGTCTTGTCCCGTATGGAAAGGTGTAGACACTTTAGGCAAAAAAGATGGGTCGAGGCATAAAACGACCTTCTCCCTGTGAAAGTTTAAATAAGGAGGGTCTATGCGAAGCGTGCAAAGTTCACTGGCCCTCCGGGCTAAAGTGACAGCTACAAGAAACACTGTCTTCCAAGAGACCAATCGAAGATCCACCGTCACCAAAGGTTCGAAGGGGGTCTTCATAAGGACCTGTAGAACTACAGAGAGGCTCCATGTGGGCATAACCGGTCTAATTGATGGGTTAAGATTATATAGTCCCTTCAAAAATCTTTTGAGGATAGGATGAGAAAACAGAGGTGATCCGTTGACTAAGCCACGGTAGTAGGCTATTGCAGCTGTATACACTTTAATGGACGACGGCTTCAGTCCAGAATGGTGCAATTCCAGGAGGAACTGAAGAATCTGTTGAATGGATAAGAGGAATGGAGAGAATGAAAGCGACTCGGCAAAGGCGGAAAAATATTTCCATTTAGCCTTATATGACTTCCTTGTGGACGGCTTTAAGGCAGAGTTGATGATATGCTGAATATCAGGGTGCAAAAACGTTGGATTCGGATTCGACATGTCTTGTCTCGAACCGGATAGTACAGATTGACCAGAGAGGGGGGAAGCACCCGAGTGATTGGGTTCGACAATCGGATCTGAGGTGGTTGAAGTCATTGTCGGTACTGACAGATTAGTAGAAGCTGTCGGATTCGTAACTTTCGAAACCGTCGTTGGCACCGATGGAACGTCAATCATCGAATTCGCCACGCTGTTAGGTTCAATGAGAGCAAATCTGGGTGGCGAAGTGTGCCGTCCACCTGTGTTATAAGATATGGGAGCGATGGAAGATGAAGAAATTCCCCGCGAGAGATGTCGAGTAGTTTCGCAAACCACGCTTGACGTGGCCACCAAGGGGCAACTAGTATCCCCGATGCTCGGTTGTGCACTATCTTTGCTATGACCCTCATCAGAAGAGGGATCGGAGGGAAGGCATAGAAGTTCATATTGTTCCAAGGGATCATAAATGCATCCCCTAGGGATGCGTGTCCGATTCCCGCTCTCAAACAGTAAGCCTCGCACACCCTGTTCTGTTGGGTAGCGAATAAGTCCACGTCAGGAAACCCCCAGCGCCGGAAAAGGTGGTTGCGCGTACGGGGATCCAGTTCCCACTTGTGAGAGGTGAACATGTGCCTGCTGAGAAGATCCGCCTGCACATTGTCTACACCAGCTAGATGAACAGCCATCAGCGTGATGTGTCTCCAGATGCACCAGTCCCAAATTTTCATAGAAAGCCTGGCTAGAGTCGGTGACTTTGTTCCCCCTTGCTTGTTCAGATAAAAGACGGTAGCTATATTGTCCGAAGTTATCTGAACCATCCGATGATGAAGGATGTCCTCGAAAGAGCGCAGGGCTTTGAAAACTGCCAGTAGTTCTAGGAAGTTGATATGATTCGTGGATTCTCGACGATTCCACGTACCCTGGGTAAATAGGCCGGAGCATATCGCTCCCCATCCTAGAAGAGACGTGTCGGTGCCAAGGGTACTCGTAGGAGGTCGCGCCCTGAAGGGGACTCCTATCTTAAGATTGGTCTGTTCCAACCACCAACACAGAGGGTGAAGCACGGAAGTTGGGATCTGAATCAGTCTCGACTGTGGATCTCTTTGAGGATGGTACACCTTGTTGAAAAAGAGTTGCAGTGGGTGAAGCTGAAGCCTGGCATGTGGAACTACGGCAACTGAGGAAGCCATATGCCCCAGGATCCTCTGGATAGACCTCGCCGGGACTGTTCCCTCTCGTCGGATTCGATGGATGTGGCGAGCAAGAGTCTGTTGTCTGTCCTGAGGGAGGAAGGCTTTTTCCAATGTCGAATCCAAGCGGGCTCCAATGAAGGTGAGCGTCTGTGTCGGGAGAAGGGAAGATTTCTCTGTATTAATACGTAAGCCTAGGCTATTGAGCAAGGCACAAGTTGTATGGATGGCCGCAAAGAGTCTTTCTCTGGACTGCGACACCAACAGCCAGTCATCGAGGTACGGATAAATTTGTATGCCCTGGAGGCATAGGAAGGCACAGACAGGAGCCATGCACTTGGTAAAAACCCTCGGAGCCGTAGCCAGTCCAAAAGGCAAAACTGTAAACTCATAAAGTTGGTTTACAACCGCAAAACAAAGGAAACGCCTGTAACTTGGGTGAATTGAAATATGGAAGTAGGCGTCCTTCAAGTCCAATGAGGCGAACCAATCCTTTCTCCTTAGCAACGGCAAAATGTTTTGAAGGGTAGTCATACGAAACTTTTTTGGTACAATAAACTTATTTAAGTTCCGTAAGTCCAAAATCGGATGTAGACCACCATCCCGCTTAGGGGCCGTGAAGTATCTGGAATAGAATCCGTGGAGTCCGTCAGATGGGAATACTTGATGAATCGCTCCTTTATGAAGAAGTTGATGTATTTCGTCGAGCAGTACCGGTGAACATGAAGTGGACCGGATCGGACTCGACGGAGGAACGATGTCGAATTCTATTAGATAACTGTGTTGAACGATGGACAATACCCACTGATCAGATGTGATGGATTCCCAAATGGGGAGTTGGCTTCGAAGCCGATCCCCAGATGAGAGGGGGGTGGGTATTGGTGGAGCGTGAGGAATGGTTCGCCAGTCCCGTCAACGTTGCCTCCGATCGTCGAAACGACGGCGGCCTTGTTGGAAGCGTTGTTGGGGCTGAGGACAGCGGCGCTGCTGTTGCTGTTGCTGGCGGTGTTGTGGCTACTGCCTCGGTTGATATGATTGCCTGTAGGATGGATGATTCCAGGACCACTTACGTCTGGCGTGGGACTGTATCTCCATCCTGCGTGCCGTCATCCTCAATTCATGCAGCTTCTTGAGCTTGTGGTCGGTGCGAGAATGGAAAAGCCTGAATCCATCAAAAGGCATTTCCTCAAGCCAGCGCTTGGTTTCTTTTGGAAAATTACAATTCCGAAGCCATGCATGCCTTTGGAGAGAAACGGCACCAACCAAGGACCGTGAGTCAGTATCCACATGGTGCCTCGCCATGGATAACTGCTGCACTGCGACCTGCATGGCTTCCTTAATCAGGACCTTCACGAGGTCACCCTGGTGGTCCGGGAGGGTGGAGGCGACGTTGTGCAGGCGCTGCATAATAAAGTATTGATACCTCGCCAACGTTGCCTCGTAATTTGATATACGGAGCCCCAGGCGTGAAGCAGCGTAGACTCGCCTAACCAGGGAGTCTATTTTTCGGCCCTCTTTATCCCTTGGTGCCGTGTGCCTCTCGCCTCTCTGTCCTGTGAGGATTCGATGACCGCAGAGTTCAGTTTAGGATGTCGGAGGAGGAAGGGTATGTCCTTCTCCCGAACCCTGTGCATCGACTCATATCTCCTGGACGTCAGCTGAGGATGTGATGGCAAATCCCAGGGCTGCGTCATCGCCTGCCGCAAGGTGGTTATGAACGGCAGGATGATGGATGTCAATTGCTCCCTGTGGACGACATCGTAGAACTTGTCTGTCGTCGGTCCCGGGCGCTGGGCAGCGTCAATGTCCAGGGACTGGACAAGTCTAGACATCAGTTCCACGAAGGAGACGTGGGACTCATCAGGCGATGCAGGACCCTGGGATGTCACAGCGACGTCCGGAGAGGTTGAGTCAACCTCCGAGTCGGCCAAATCGGTATCATAGTAGGGTGGGGCCAAAGATGATGACTCCGCCAGGGAGAAGGAGCGGCTGCTTCCACCCTGTGGGGATCGGGGTGACGCCCGCCTCGTAGTTTTTTTTTTTTTTTTTTCAGATAGATAGATCGAAAGTAGAAATAACAAGAGAAAAACTACGAGGAACAATGAACTGGGAGCAAGGAGAAGAAAAAACTGGGAAAGAAGGACAATCGAGAGTAAGATAACAGCTCTAAGCGAAAGTTGAAAGCGGCACGAGGCAGAGCGAACGGCGGTCGCAAAGACTGAACAAAATGGCGGACACTCCGCTCTTTATAGGCCACAGGGAGAGGGGGAGCGGAGCTTCCCGCCAAAAACCGTTAGCTGTCAATCTTCCGGCCACAGGCACTGCGCAGGCACAGTACCCATATGTGTGATGCACAGAGGCCACGACAAAGAACATACATGAATTGGTCTCATTTTCTATCAGTTTCAGTTTCTACTTTTTTTGCTATTTCAGTTTTGTCTTGTTCAGTTATAAATGTCTAAAAACTGAAGTTTTCCCCAGATTGAAACAAGCTTCTCCACAGTTTCACAGGTCAGTTTATTTCTTCATTTGGTATATTCCCAAACATTGACAGTTGCTTTCACATGCTGCAGAAGATACCAGACTTTTTCATCATTTTTTCTTGCACAGATTCTATTATGCATTCATATTCTGACTCAGAAAGAGGCTTGCTCAAATTCTTGCTGGGCAAATATTATCATGGCCTCAGGACCCAATCCTATTCAACAATTCAACACCAATGTTTATGAACTTTACGCTGGTATTCTGAAGGCTGAGCCTCTACTCCATTACTTTGCAACATGTGCAGGAAGAGTCATACTGGTTGTCTCTAAAAACAGGGGGCAAAGGGATGACTAGGGGTCAGGAAGAAGAGGAGGCTGGAATTGTCTCCATACTCCAGTTCCCATCAGCACCCTAGTTCCCTTCCTCGCTCATCCCCAATGCTTTATTTAGACAGTTGAAAATGGCCATCTAGATAAAAGCATGGGATGTGGAGGAATCCATACTGGGATTGGGAATCTGATAGATTCCTGTGCGAGGCTCCCCAGACTCCAGTTCACTTTGTTGTGAGTCCAAGTTCCAAGAAAGCACACGCATATTACACTTGCCAGGTATTGAGCCTTTGTGCTGCTGCACATGACGTGGAAGAATGTTGCTGGTTGCACAATCTTTGTTCTGCAAGCACTTGCAGACTTCTCTGCTCAGTTTGCTTTCTAGTGACAGACCAAACAAAAGATGAAGGCTGCAAATGCTATTGGATTTCGTGGCACTTTGCAACAGTTCTAGTTGCAACAGCGATGAAGATGGCTGCCACTACATATCACTCCAGCTATAGGATGTATATAAGCCTCTGCATTTGGAAGTTGATGTACATCAAGAATAGAGACCTTAGCATTTTAATTTGTTGACAATGAGGTTCCAGAAAAATATACTCCTCTTGCAAGAGCTTGGTTGATTTATGCCTGATCTTCAGGTCTACAACTGAAGCTACTGAGTATTACTTAAGTGCAGTTGTTTGTGATGTTTGTTTACTTGAACATGCTGTTGCTGATGAGATAACTCTTGTAATGATGTTAATATCACAGAAGAAGCAGAAAGAGATTTTTTGAATGAGACCACTGGGGCAACCTACTTGCTTTTTCATCAGTATGGGCCTCCTCACTCAGATCCATGCAGGACAGGTTTTACATGATACAAGAATATGTTTTGTCACCATAGTAGCATTGGGAAGTACATATTTCATTTGGCAGTATTTGAAGATCACAATTTCTTTTTTCTCAGAAAACCCGTAAGGTGGAAATGCCTCCAGATGCTAGATGTTGGTCTCACCATTTTGTGGAGAGGAGGGAAAGAAAAATAGTCCAGTGAACACTAAGCTATGGTGTGTGTGTGTGTGTGTGTGTGTGTGTAAGGAGGTGCAACAAAGTATCAGATGAGCAGATATTAATTTATTATTTATATAAGAGTTAAGATAAATGTATTATTTATTATTAAGATAAATTTCTACAGTTAAAATATGGCTCAGTTTTCTGAATTCAGATTAATTTAAATTTAAACACTTACCTTTCAAATAGGCATACTTTCAGCTCTCCTTTCTTGCTCTGTGCTTTCTTCCAGTCCTTTGAAGGCTTAGTCAAGATGACAGAAATTATACCAACAAAAGGATACCCACAAGCAAAGAAGAAAGTGAACCCTTCTTTCTGGCAGTATACCATACAGACAGAAATGGATTTTGCTCTTGCATTTGAGAGTTGTTTCAGTTTACAGCCTTGGACTTGCTTGTCCTCAGTGCACAAACCTCTGTACACAGTCTTACATAAACATATATTGTATAGTTTTTAGAAAACATTTAGGGGAAGGATGTATAGGAACACTTTGTATAAAACATTTTATTCATCACACTAAAAGAAAATATACCATAAACTTCCCTGCCTCCATTTTTTCAAGTTTTGTATTATGGAAAATACAGGAGAAAAGTACCAATAAGACATTGAAATTGTAAAAGATATTGCATACCTTGGCTCAGTCTTCAGTTCAGATGGAGGCTACAGCCAAGAAATCAGAAGAAGACCAAGACAGGGAAAGGCAGCAATGAAGAAACTAGAAAAGATTATGAAGTGTAAAGTCATTTCATTGGAGGCCAAGGCAAAGTTCACCCATAGTATTATATACCCTGTCTCTATGGAGAGGTGTGAAACTGGTCAGTGAGGAAAGCTGACAAAAAGAAAATGGATCCATTCAAAACATGGTGCTGGAGGATAGCTTTGTGATTATTCTGGACAGATAGAAAGACAGATAAGTGGGTCCTAGATCAAACCAAGCTGGAATGTTCTCTACAGGCAAAAATTATGAAGCTTATGCTGTCACACTGTGAGCACATCATGAGAAGGCAAGGCTCACTGGAGAAGACAATCTTACTAGGCGAAGTAGAAGGCAGAAGAAGGGAAAGAGCAGATATAAGATGGATAAATAGTATAAAAGAAGCTACAAACTTGATTTTACAACAGTTGATCAGGAAAGGACTTTCTGGAGGCCTTTCTTTCATAGAGTCACCACAAGTCAGAGATGAATTGACAACATATAACTACTACTTCTTCATTTATTATTATTATTAACATAAACAATATTATTAACAAGGCATTATTATTATCATTGTTGTTGTTGTTATTATTGATTATGGTGGTGGTGGTGGTGATGATTTATTTACATCCTGGCAATTCCCAACGACTGGAACTCAAGGCAGTTAACACAGTGTGTGATTGTGCTGGGTTGATTGTACTTGACTAAATGGCAGGATACTGTTTGTGCCATCCTAAGTGACTGAATGTATGTTTGTGCTGTAAATGAGTGTGAGAGTGTGTGGAATGTTTGGTGTGGTGAGGCTGTATTGGGAAAATATTGAGACAAACTTAGGGGTTTTGACAGGGAAAGAGACCTGACAGTGGGGGTATGTTATCACCCTCCAGGTCAACTTGAGACGCTGGATGATGTCCTGACAGACCAGATTCTAAGGATATCTCAGGGGAGAAACACAGTAATCATGGGAGATTTCAGTCTCCCAGATATAAGATGGGAGACTCACTCAGCCATGACAGCCAGGTCACATTGCTTCCTAGAAGCTATAGAGGGAGGGTTTTTCACGCAGAGGGTCCGAGAGGCAACGAGGGGGGGGGGAAACATCCTTGACTTGGTCTTGTCCAATAGAGAGGAGCTGATAGATGATTAGGGATTAGGGAAGCTCTGGATGCGAGTGATCACTTCATCCTTTGCTTTGAGATCAGGGGACTGGGGACATGCAGCAGGTCGAGCACTAGAAGCTGGGACTTCAAGAGGGCCAACTTTAGCCAACTGAGGCCAGATTGGGGAAAGTCTCCTGGGACAGGTTACTAGAAGGTAAGTGAGTTGAGGAGAGGTGGATGGCACTCAAAATGGAGGTTTTGGAGGCGCAAGCCTTGACGATACCTCTAGTTAGTAAGATGGGTAGGCGGAGGAGAGAGCCATGGATGCAAATGGAGGTGGTTAGAGGGATTAGATGAAAGAGGAACCTCTGTAGGAAATGGGTACTGGGGCAAATAGACAAAAGGGTATACCGAGAGGAGGAGGCCCGTTGCAGGATTCTTCGCAAGGCTAAGGCTGATTACGAGCTGAGACTTGCCAAGAATATCAAGAGCAACAAAAAGAGCTTCTTTCAGCATGTAAATAGGAAGAGGAAGGGGAGACAAGTAGTGGGACCACTAAATAACAAGGAAGGAGACCCAGTGACTGATATGAGGGAACAAGCACAAATGCTGAATGACTATTTTGCCTCTGTGTTCTCCCCAAAGCAGGACGGGGGATATCCGGATAGGAGATTAGATGAGGCCAGGGACCTAGGGGCACAGATTAGAGTCGCCCCCACCCCTGAAGTTGAGGGCATTGGACATTACAAAGGCGTCTTGGTTGCATAGCCAGAAGTGTGGCTTCTAGATCGAGAGAGTATTACTACCACTCTATATGACACTGGTTCGCCCGCAACTGGAGTACTGTGCTCAGTTTTGGGCCCCTCATTACAGAAATGATATAGCCAGGTTGGAGTCAGTGCAGTGTAGGGCCACAAGGTTGGTGGCTGGTTTGCAGGGGATGCCGTATGAGGCAAGACTGAAGGAACTTCTTCAGCCTGGAGAAAAGGAGACTCAGAGGGGATATGTTGGCGACATACAGGTATGTGAGGGGATATCACACGGAGATGGGTAGAGACATGTTCTCCCCTGCAGAGGAAGGCAGGATGTGCTCCAACGGAGCAAAGCTCAGGGAACCAAGGTTCCATTTAGATGCCAGGAAGCACTTCCTGACCGTTAGGACCCCGAGGGTATGGAATGGGCTTCCACGGGAGGTTGTTGAGGTCCCATCGGTGAGGGTGTTCAAAGATAGGCTGGACATGCACATGGTGGGCATGTCGTGAGCAGAGCTGGCTGGAGCCGGGGGTCAGACTAGATGGCCCAGGAGATCCCTTCTGACTGTTTCTATGTTTCTATGACATGATGGAGTAACTGTAGGCAGTGTTAAAGAACACTGATTATTTCATCAGACCCATTCCAATCTAGGTTAGATTTGGTTGTACAACCGAATCAGACTTGATTACCTTGATGATCTTTATAGAGAGTAGGAGAGGGGGAGCAAGAACATGTTAATTCTGCTCAATCTCCCATTGGCTTTCTATACCTTCCATTATATTCTTCTGGATCTACTATTTTACAGTGGTTCTTATCTGTGGGTAACATTGACTGACTATTCCTCAGCCCCCTGGCAGCTGAACTGTCAGCTTGTCCTCCAAGTTATTTAACATCTATATGAAGCTGCTGTGAGTGGTCATTAGGGGATTTAGAGCCAAGAGCCATCAGTTTTATGATGACACACAGCTGTCTCTATCTGTGACTACTGAATCAGGAGCGGCTGTGCAAGTACTAGATTAGGACTTAGTGATTGGCTGGATGAGGGCCAATAAACTGAAGCTGAAAGCTGGCAAAACAGAAGCTCTGTTGGTGAGTGGTTCTTAAGTCTGCTTATTGTCTGCTCTGGCTAGCATGACTGTATTTCCCTTGAAAGATCAGGTGCATAGTTTAGTGCTACTCTTGGATTCATTATTGCCACTGGAGTTCCAAATGACAGTGGTGCCTCAATACCTGTCATCATCTTTGACTGCTTTGCCATGGACAGCTTCTGCTGGACAATGATAGCTTGGCTAGAATAGTACATGTGCAATAGTAACCTCAGGACTGGATTACTGCAATGCACTCCATGTGGGGCTGCCCTTAAGATTTGTTTGCAACCTAGAGCTAATGCAGAATGCTCCTCCTTTGTAGGGATGTGCAAGGAATCCACTTTGAACAGAAAATCTGCCATATTACCTTGTTTTCAGCTTCCTGGATGCTGGTCCACTTTGCAGCAGTCCAGAGTCTGAGTTCTTGGCAAGTGCACTCAGGGTTTGTGTGGTGCTCACCAGAAATTGGGCCTCGCATGCTGTGCAGGAAGCACCATTGTTGGCTGCTGGGGCATCCGTTCATTGTACCCCCTATTCCCCCCACAATGGTGGCAGTGAGGCAGTATAGGTTGGCAGTGAGGTTGGCTCCCAGAAATGGTGGCTGGGGAAGGTTCCTGGTTGTGCAACCAGAGGTTTGCAAATGCTCATGGACTGCTTCCAGGCTCGGCTCTCTTTCTTAGAGAAGGACAAGCACTGAAAGAAATCCAATGGGCAGGAGTGAACTTCTGGGGAGGTGCCAGACAGGTGCCTTTGTTGAAGGAACTGCACTGGCTGCCTAGTTACCCTTAGGCCAGGTTTAAGGTACAGAGAATGGCAATGAAAATGATCAAGTGTTGGAGCAATGAGGAATGGCTGCATCAAGTGGGACTGCATTGCTTAGAAAAAGGCAAGCAAGGGGAGACATGATAGAGGTATTTAGAATTATACACGGTGTGGAGAAAGTCGATAAGAAGATGTTTTTCTTCCTCCCTCATAACACTAGAGCCTGGAACTATCTCATGAAGCTGATTGGTGGGATGTTTAGGATAGATAAAATGAAGCACTTCTTTACAAAATATAGTTCAACTGTGGAATTCACTGCCATGGAAAGTAGTGATGGCCACCAATTAGGATAGCTTTGAAAGGGGATGGGACAAATTCATGGAGGACACTACTAGCCTTGTTGGCTATGTGGTACCTCCTTGACTAGAAGTAGCATGCCTGCATACACCAGTTGCTGAGGAGACTGGGCAGGTGAAGATCTAGTACCTATCCTGCCTGAGGGTTCCTGTGTACAGCTAGTTTGCCACCATGTGAATAGAGTGCTGGAGTGGATGGACCATTGGTCTGATCCAGCAAGGCTTTCCTATATTCTTATGCTCTTAAGGTTTTGGTGGTAGTGTATAAAGCCCTAAATAACTTGGGACCAGGATTCTTGAGGGAATGCCTTCTCCCTTACCAACCAGCCCAGTCACTGAGCTCATTGGCTGGCTACTCCTGATGGTTTTACATGGATCTAAGGCCCAGTTGGAATCTATCCATATTAAGATCTAAACACTTTCAGTGTAGCAGCTCCATTTCTGTGGAACTCTCCACATCCTGAGATCAGGCAGGTGCCAACAGTGCACTGTTTTTGGCACTTCCTATAAACATGTATATTTCAAGAAGTCTTCCTACACTAACCAGCCATGGTTTTATTGATTTTGTTTTTAACATATTGTTTTATTTCTTTGTCTGTTTTATCTTTTGTTGTTCACCATTCTGGAATCTCCATCCTGCAGAAGTATACATATCGTGTAAATCAATGCAATAAATTGGGAAGAAGCTTAAGGGATAGGGTGCTTCCTGAGAAGGAAGAGAGAAACCATTGCCATTAAAGAGGACACACCTCAGGCCCCATCAAGAAAAGGAGGGATCAACTTTCTGAAAATACTAAGACATGTGAGTGAATGTTTCCCAGTTTTGACCTTAGATCAGCCATAAGGAACTCCAGGTTTGATGAGCCACAACACTGAAGAGTTTTTTGTAAACTCCCCATATGCCAAAATTTAAACAACTCTCCTGAACTTTGATTAGATCTGCAATTAGGAGAGAAAGATCACACATGATACTATCAGTGCTTTTTTTGTAAAAAAAAAAGTGCCGGACTCCCGCCAGCAGTAAGCACACACATCAATCCCAAGTCGATAGCAGATAGCAGACACAATAGCAGCCTGCAGGCACTATGTTAATGATGTTTGCTGCTGATCTGCTGCACCTTCAAAATCACTTCCGTAAAATCCATTGAAAAAAAGGTTCCAGAACGTATTGCCCCCATAATGGGGCTAAGGACAGCTTCAGAGACAGTGATTTAGACAGGAGAAATAACAAGGAAGTGGGAAGGAAAGACTCTCCCTTCCCAGTGTCACTCCTTCAATTAAAACCAGCAGCCCACCCCATTACTTTACATTAAAACCAACCAACCAAGCATTGTGAGTTCCCTTCCATCCTGTTATCTTAGCTAATATTCACTGAAAACAAAGGAATATTTCCACATTCTTTCTAAATGTTGCCTTTCTAAATATGGAGTGAATCCGTATTTACTGTGAGCTGATCAGATTTCACAGCTAACATCAACAACTCTGCTTACCTTTTCTCATGTAACATTTTTAGTTCATAAATTTTCCTTCAATTCAGCTTTAGTAAAGTAGGATGCATTAACCTCACTGTGATATCTAAACAGTCCTACAATTAATCTGCCTCCTTAAGTTGTTTTGTACCCAGTTTCCCAGATGACTGCTAATATTTAATAGATTTCCACTGAGCATCTGTGTAAAAGGATGTTTATGGACAAGGTCTAATTTATGAACACAAGTATCATTATTCGTCATTACTCTCATTATGGCTCAAAAGACTTATCTTGACCTTTAAAGTAACACAATTTGTAGATGCATGTGGAAGATTACAAAGAAATACAATCCATTTCTCTAATAATATGGGCCCTGAAGTTAATGGCCACATCAGCCATTGAAGAAATGAAAGATAACTTAAGTGTATTTTTAAAATAGTTCTCTACAAAAGCCTGAAATGGGGATTTAAATAGGAAAGGCTCTAACTTTGAAGAAAGGAGCAAATATGTGTGATATTATTATATAGCTTTGTTGTGTTTCTTAATTCCAGTTTTTCTCTCCTATGTAATTCTGTGGTAGTGTCCCCCCCCCCTTTTTTTTTTCTTTTCTCTTAGCTTTTGCACACAATGGAAATGATTTGGTGTTATGAGAAGGCTATGGTAATGATGGCCCCTGGCTAAGGTCCCAAAGACAGAAGACACTCTTTGGGGCAGGTTTTGGTGAAACATGCTGTGGGATGGGAAGGGTAGGGGTGAGACACCACCAGTTCCTGCCAAATCCACATGTCGCCTTAGTCCCTCCTCCTCGTGAGGGAGAAAATATTTGGATGGCTGAAATCCTTTGTCTAAATGTTTTAGAGGGTGAAGGGAGCATAGAGCCATTCCTGTCAGAAAACATTTTAGGGGAAAGAAAGCTTGCATCAAAATAAGTTCTTTTATTTCAAGGGAGGAAATTTGTGTTAGAGTATATTTTGGCACTATAAATTACAGAAGCAATGCATAAATGTCAGCACAAGCATCAGCATCAGATGTAGAAATAAAATACCAGCCCCTTTTTTGTGGTATGGAACCTTTGCTGCTTGTTGAATCAGACCTCTTCCTCCTCTTTGCTGGCAGGCACTGTGGTGCTCCAGAATGTGGTGCTCTGAGTTGAGTTCTGGTGCTCCCCAAGCCATCACTGCAGCATTTTCATTTGACCTATATGGTGGCTCCAATATCAGGGGGACTATTTATCCAGTCTGGATTTTACTCCAAACTTTAAAGGGTCCCCAAAATAGACTGAGTATCACAGGGCAAAATCTGGAGTAGATATGTAGTCCCACTGCTGGACCTGTTTGTTTCCTCCTGTTCCTGCTTCAGAGTCAGTGTAAAGACAAGCCAAAAAATGAGAGTTCCTGCCAAAACACTCTTGGTTTCTAAATCTTTCTGATAACAGGCTCCACAGTCAGGATCAAGGTCTGAGTGACCCTGCAAGTGCCTGCAGAATCCAGAAGTCCTTTGCAGGGAACAGCTGAGGAGTAATTATGCAGTGAAGCTGGAGGCCCTGGAGACCAACATAAAAGGACTCCCTGCACTGCTATTTGCCACAGCAACAGAAGCTGTTATTGTGACTCCCTTGTGCTCTGACAATGTATTACCTTCTCTGCACCCTGGTTCCTGTCTGCCTTGCATGCTTACCTACAGTCTGTCCTTGCTTTCATCCCTGTCTCCAGTATTCCCAGGTACCTGCAGCCATTCTCCCTGACCACACCTTGCTCTTCAATGTGATTGTCTTTCTGGAACTCGCCCTTGAACTGTGCCTTTGGACTGTAATATCTTAGGCAGTTTTTGTCTGGATCTATAATCTCCTTGCCTTTCACCTTGTACTGTGAAATAAATGTGCCTTTACTTCTGGCCCCCTGAACCTGTTGCAGGGCTCCATCTTGCATCTATACCCAGATTCCAGTGTTCTAGCCATAGTGGCCTGCTGCCCATACTCTGGACCTTATACACACAGGTGCAGAGACCATACATATGAGAGGGCACGAACAAGATAATTTTTTCTACCTTTTACAAGTTCCACATGTAGACGGCCGCTACAGTGAAGCCCCCATCCCTTAATGCAGGGGTGCAACCTGCAGTCCATATGGGTGCCATATGGGTGCCATTACCAGTCTTGCCCCACTTGCATTCTTCACACTGTCCCCCAAAAATCTTCATAGAGATCATTCTTTCCCCATCAGTGCTAGCAATCTATATCTGGAACTCTGGTGTGTACCTGGGTATTTGCACTTGTGTGTATAGACCTTGATCCCTGAACCAACATCACATGTCACCCTTAGGTCTGAAAAAGTTGTGTACCCCTTCCTTAAGTGAAAGATCTACTAAGAAAAATACCTCTTCCTTGCAGATTCTTTCACTCATACTCTATGGCAGGAATGTAGAACCTCAGGCTGGGCCCCAAAACTGATCATCCAGGGGTCCCAAGCTGGCTCTTCGGGGTTTACCAGAAAGCCATGCCCTCTTGTTCTGACTCCACCATCTTTCTCCAATCATTTGGTGGTTTTCTGACTTTCATCCATTTCCCCCCTTTTCCAATTCTAAAATGTAGAGATGCCTCTCATAAGGTTTAGTTACTGGCAGTAGTAAGAGCTTTAAGTTAAATATGTTTGCCCTTCCTCCACTTGTGCATCTAGTCTGCCTCCTTTTTCCCACAGTCTTGTCCGCTTGAACATGGCTCTGAAGAGATTCTCCAAAATGTATTTTTCTCTGGAAGAGGTTCTCTACTCCCTGGTGTGTGGTCTATATTTTAGACAGCAAATATCTTGGCTAATGCTTGTGTTTTCATTATATATGTACATATGTTTGGATTTAGCCACGGAAGCATGGCATACCATTTCAATTTTTGCTTGTATGTAATCTGGTCATAAACATGTTTATTCCTAGTTATCACATTCTGTTCAGTGGGATGCAATCCAGTGCATGAGTGCACAGGATTGTAGCTATAATGAAAACATTCATGTTCTGTTGCATTTGCTTAAAAATCCTGTACTTTTACTCACACAGAATGTAAACCTGCATAATTTAAAGAATGCACACACACACACAATTTGTATTTTGGCATATAACCTAGTTATATTTTCAGAGCTGCTCTGTGTGTTCCAATACTTTCCCTAACTGGGTGTTCTTAGTGTCCTCATTGGCTTAGTCATTTATACTTTATGGTATAGTTAATTTAAGCATTTGTGAACCACTCTGGAATAATTCTATGGAAAGTATTGTCAACATTTCTTAAACAGACCTGGATCTTGCTTTGATAGATAATTCCAGTGTTGGAAAGAGGGGCTCCAGTTAATGCAACTTTCTTTAAGGACATATAGGACAAAAATGAATGCATAATAACAGTGAGTATTGGAAGCATATTAAAACACATTTAGTACAGTTTTGAAGTAATTGTAATCAGGGGAGAGGAGCTTTGACAACTGGAAGATTTCACTGAATAGCTACATTCGATATACAATACAATCAACATTCCAGTATTGTTTAGTTCCACTGGCTAGGTGCACTGATTAATTTAAGACATGGTTAATTAAACTAAGGTTTACTTGGGGGCAAGTCCCATTGAACCCAGAAGGCTTACTTCTGAGTGGATGGATGTAGGATTGCACCTACCTATTTTCACCAATTAAAATTAAATATAGTCCTTGTTTAAGATGTTATGACAGGAAGGGAAGACAAGTTCCCACTCCCATGCTGACAGCATGCTGACTCACCCACCCACCTATCCCTCTAACCAAACTGGGATTAGAAGGGAATCTTTCACTGTATCAAACAATACATATAAATACTGGTAATCTATTCTGTTTAATATACTTTGATTTTATCATGTCAGATGTTTTGATAGCACAAAGATGACATAAAAGCAGGTTTTAAAAATTCCACAAAGTCATTTTCCATAGTAGCTCTGGCCATGAGATTAGAAGGAGGGCTTATTGAACCTAAACAACATGAAATTGTAAACTACTAGTTAGGCACAAACAAAATTGGCAACAAAAACAAGGGTCTTGTGGCATCTTATAAACTCAACAGATTTATAATGAAATTCTACACATGTGTACTTAAAATGAACCTATTGACTCCAGTGGCACTTACTCCCAGATATGTGGGGGTACAGTTTTCTCCATGTCAGTATCCAACTTACTCAGGCCTTTACTGATTGTGCAAACCACTTTACTTGCTAATTGTGGCAATGTACTTGGATTTACTGTTATGAATGGTTGTTTTAAGATTTGTTTTTATAAATCACTCAAGGCACAGTCCAGTAAGGATGACCATAAGCCTCCAACTTTCTAGAAATCTGGGCATCCTTGCCTCCATGTTCCTCCATGTTGAGGTGCTTCAGACAAGGAGGAAAGGCTGGAATGCCACCAGGATATGTTGCCCTGGCAACATGAGTCTGCTCCCTTCCCTGCTTCAGAATGCCTTCACCCCTTTTCTGAGGTTGCTGTTAATAACAGCAGTGTGGTTATTTCTAGGCCAGTGGCAAGTGGGGGACAAGGATCCAAACACAGAGCCTCAGGTCTGAGTTTGGAGCTATATTCCAACCTCAGAGCTAGGAATCCAGATGATCCTAAGAGCTGTTATATGCTTGTTAGGAGCCATAGGATTGCTCTGCTAGAGATTATTTTTAAAATAATATAACTGGCATATAATGGTCTATTAATAGTAAATAAATAGTGCTGTTTGCTGCCTTCAGTTTCCTCTTAGGTGAATATAATTTTTAAAAATAAATACTAATTAAATAAATAACCTGAACCAACATTTGTGTTCCTGTGTTGGAGAGAAGGATGGTGTGTCCCACCAGGACTACCGCCATGTAGCTGATCTCATATTTATTATGGGTACTTGGTGGGTAGGTTGGCTGGCAATAGATTTATATAAGATAGGCCTTTGCAATTATCTTTATTTTATTGTTTTTAATGATGCAATTGCTGTGGGATGTTGCATATTGTAATTTAGAACAGCTATATTTTTAGTACTGTCTTTTTGGTAAATCGTCCTGGAAGCCATATATGGGTGTTGAAAGGTACATAAAAGCACCAAATAAATACATCCTGTCAGACTAATTTAATCTCATTTTTTGACTGGGTAACCTCTCAAATGGACAAAGGGAACACTGTGGACATAATCTATCTAGACTTTAGCAAAGCTTTTGACATAGTGCCACACAGCATTCTGATAAGCAAATTAGCAAAAACTGGGCTAGATGGAAAAACTATTATGGGGATACAAAATTAGCTGCTAAATCAGGCACAAAGAGTGCTCATCGATGGCACCTTCTCAAACTGGATAGAGGTAACTAGTGGGGTGTTGCACAGGGTTCCGTCCTGGCCTGGTGCTCTATAAGGTCTCTCTTAATTATTTTGGAGAGGAAGTACAAGGAAAGAAAGTCAAATTTGCAGATGATACAAAACTGGGTGGAGTAGCAAACACCCTAGGAGACAGAATGAAGATCCAGATTGATTTTGATTAACTTGAACACTGGGCTCAAAACAACAGAATGAGATTCAATAAGGACAAGTGCCAAGTGCTCCACCTAGGAAAAAGAAACCAAATGCATCGATACAAGATGGGGAACACGTGGCTCAACAAAACTGAAAAGTAAAAAAGATCTCGGAATAATTATGGACAATAGGCTAAACATGAGCCAACAATGTGATGCAACTGCCAAAAGGGCAAATGCTATTTTGGGAAGCATTAACAGAAATATTAATTCCAAATCATGAGGAGGAGGAGTTTCTCTATCCTCCTCACTATTTAAACCTTATCTGCAATACTGTGTCCAGTTCAGGGCACCAAGATTTAAGAAAGATGCGGGAAAATTAAAAAGGGTCCAGAGGAGGGCAACAAAAATGATCCAGGGTTTGTAAACACTGCCCTATGATGAGAGACTGAGAGAATTGGGCATGCTAAGCCTTGAGAAGAGAAGACTGAGGGGAGGACATGATATCCCTCTATAAGTACCTCAAAGGCTGTCAAAGAGGAAGGTCAAGATCTCTTCTTGCTGATGCCAGAGTGTAGGTCATTGAATAATCAGTTCAAGTTCAGACAACCCAGATTCAGGCTGGACATCAGGAAAAGTTTCCACACTGTCAGAGCAATACAACAGTGGAACCAGCTGCCTAGAGAGCTGATGGGCTCTCCCACATTAGAGATGTTCAAAAAGAAACCAGACAGCCGTCTGAGTGGAATGGTGCAAATTGGTGTCCTGCAACAGCAAGGGGTTGGACCCAATGGCCTTCATGGGCCCTTCCAACTCTACTATACTATGATTCTATGAAATAAATAATATGGTGCATCTGGATCATACCTGTGAACATCTGCATAAGAGGGACCAAGGAAACACCTGTTCCTTAACTGTGCAAAAATAAGCAATGGTTCAGGTGAAATAACTTTATTCAGACAACAGTGTGATTTATATGAAGTTTTGGGCTGTAAGACATTGAAGTTGCATCTAGTTTATGGGTTTTGTTGTTGTTGTTGTTGTTAGTTGCAAAGTCGTGTCTGACCCATCGCGGCCCCATGGACAACATTCCTCCAGGCCTTCCTGTCTTCCACCATCCCCCGGAGTCCACTTAAGCTCACACCAACTGCTTCAGTGACTCCATCTAGCCACCTCATTCTCTGCTGTCCCCTTCTTTTGCCATCTATTGTTCTCAGCATTAGGCTCTTCTTCAGGGAGTCCTTTCTTCTCATTAGGTGGCCAAAGTATTTGAGTTTCATCTTCACTATCTGGCCTTCTAAAGAGCAGTCAGGGTTGATCTCCTCTAGGACTGACCTGTTTGATTGCCTTGCAGTCCAAGGGACGCAGGAGTCTCCTCCAGCACCGCAATTCAAAGGCATCAATCCTTCAGCGTTCAGCCTTCCTTATGGTCCAGCTTTCACAGCCATACATTGCAACTGGGAAAACCATAGCCTTGACTATATGCACTTTTGTCGGTGATGTTTATGGGTTTATTTGTTCTCAAAAAATGATTCAGCTTATTGTTAATTAGTTATCTAGCTTTTGTCCATAACAGAATATCTTCTGTATACATGCCAGTGCTTTAATTCATTAGATCTACAGAGGAACATTCAGTTGTGTTAGGTCTTATTCTGACACAGACATTAACCTGCTTGAGTCAAACAGGAAAGAGGAAGACACAAAGTTAAAGTGACAAATAGTTAACGGGAAGATAGTGAGAATTAAGTCTGAGGCAGGGGGAAAAATGAGGAGTTTCCCAACAATGCTTTAAAATGTGGAAACAGTTTGATAAAAGTAGTCAGGGTAAATGCCATTCCCCACTCCAAATGCAAGAGGTGGACAGGAAAGGACAGAATATATCTTTTTACTTTGCAAGATGGAATGACATTTAAGAACTGATTAGCTCCTTTTCTGAAAGAGGTTAACCCCCTGCCTGTTGCAACAAGTTTTTATGAAAAGGAGAACTGATCTGAGAACTGACCATGTCAACCATGAAGTTATTTCATTACTTTTCCTTCCTAACAAGATAATTAATCCTATTACCCTCACACAAGCCTATTTCTCTTTGAGTTAAAGCACTTTCTAATAACATGCAGCTTGGAGGGGTAAAACTTTCATCAACAGTTTTGTTACATGCTTTCCTTCCAACTACCAGTTCTATTGATTTTTCTTTCTTTTTGTTTTTTTTCTCCTAGGTTTCTCTCCTGACTGCTTATGAAGATACACATAAAATGCAATTAAAATAATAGAACATTAAATGCAGTCACCAAAATACTACTACAATATCTAGAACAAAGTCTAGGTTTGATGGAGTACCTAGTAATTTCCTAGTAAATTTAAGTTCTCTGCCCACCACCTCTCTCAGTTACTGTCCTAGTGGACTCGCCCACTGATGGCAAAGAGGGACAGGGGAAGTAACAAACCTTGTGTCCTGTGCTAGGCTGCTGTAAACTGGCTGCCATTTCAGTTACTCATAATGGCTACAACAAAATGCTGATGACACTCAGCTCTACCTTTCTCTTTCATCAGATACAGGCATGGCAGTGGGTGTTCTGAATGGGGGTCTGGCCTTGATAGTAGATAGGATGAGGGCTAATAAACTGAAAAGTAATCCAGATAAGACAGAGATACTGTTGGTAGGAAGTTTGTCTGTTCAGATGGGTGACATCTTTCCTGTCCTGGATGGGGTCACACTCTAGGACAGGGCAGGGTTTGCAGGTTGGGAGTGCTTCTGGAATTCCAGATGGATTTGGTGGCCAGGATCACCTCCTATCAGCTAAAGCTGATATATTAGTTGCAGCTTTATCTAGTCTGACAGGACCTGGCAATAGTTATCCCCATACTGGTAACCTCTCGCCTGAGCTATTGCAATGTGCTTTACTAGGGGTTCCCCTTGAAGACATTCTGGATACTTCAACTGGTCCAGAACAGGGCAGCTAGACTGCTAATGAGGACTGGCAGATATGATCATATAAAGCCTGTCCTTCGCTGGTACCAATTGAGGTCTGGTCCCAATTCAAAGTGCTGACAGTGTTTAAAGCCCTAAATGGCTTGGGGCCAGGGTATCTAAAGGTCTGTCTCTTCCCATATGAAACTACTCAGCACCTTAGTTAGGTCTGTATCTGAGGCCCTTCTGAGGAAGCCCCCTCGTCAAGAGAGGAGAGTGGCAATAAGAAGGGCCTTTTTGGGAATGGCACCCCAACTCTGAAATGAGCTCTCCAGAGAGGTTTATCTGGTGCCCTCTTTATATTCTTTTTGGTGCCAGGCAAAGACCTTTTTAGTTCACCAGTATTTTAATTGTTAATCTGTTTTTAATGGTATAATATGGTATGCCTACTGTGAAATCACTAGTTCTGTTAAGCTGAGTGTGTTTTATTGTTTTACTGTTTTATTGTAATTGGATTTTTTGTTTTGATACTGTTTTATATGGTTTTATTGTTGTAACCTGCCCAGGGAGCTGTGTGGCTAGAAATCAAATCATCATCATCATCATCTAATACTGGAGCTTGCTGACATTCCACATTTTAATCTTAACTGTCTGAACCTGAACTCCCATCAAAGCTATAGACTCCCTGCACCTTGCTCAGGTGCCCACGCATGACACCCATGGCATCCCACTTACAAAAGTAATAAAAAATCTTAAGAAGTCAAGAGGAGCAGGCACCAAGAGAAGTGTCTGTGGGCATATTGGTGCTTATGGGCATTAAGCTGGAGACCCTGAGGTAGGGCTTAAGTGAGTCTCCATGTGAACTCAATAGTACACAGGGCTGGCCCAAAACATTTTAGTGCTTGTGATGATGCATAAGATGACACTCTCTCCTCATCTCAAATACAGAAGCTAGCCAGACTGGTATTTTTTAAAAAAATGTATTTAATTTATATCCTGGTAAAATGGCACTAAATGCAGCTAAACCTAAAATCTGGATTAAAAGCAACATATTAAAATACATTTAAACCCCCAATACATTAAAAACTCATAACAACAAAATAGAACTAACCCACACTGACCAATTAAAAAACTGTTCAACAATACACCAGCTTTTAAGCCAAAGGCCTCCTTGTCTTTGACCACTGATAGAAGGATAGCAAGAGGATACAATGGGCTTCAGTACGACGAAGGACCAAGGACACAGTACCATGTGAGAAGACTCTCGATGACATGTCTGGCCCTGGGCTGGTTGAAAGCTGTTTCAGTACTTGAGTTGAGACAGTATCATCCACCACATCTGAAGCAGCAAGCAAGATTAGGGGACTAAGGACAGGTTGTGTGGCATACACAACTCTGACCTCCAAAAGTGATGGATAGCTGGAAAGTTTAGGAGCAACAGTCAGAAAACTAAACCACTGCACTTCACCATCTGCCATCTGATTCAATTATCTGACCCTAATTAATGTTAGGGCTGACCCAAGGAGCCCCAAATTTGTTGGCCAGTCACAGAGAATTCATTTGATCATTACAGCAAGGGCTAAAAGATGGATTCACTAATGGCATTTGCCTTTGCAGTAATATCATAAAGGCAACTTTATGTTGTTATATATATCCTTTATATCAAAGTAAAGCTAAAAGGAATAACCAGTGTAGTTCATTAAATAGGGCCCTTCATTCCTATCAGTGGAAGGAAGACCATGAACAAACCTGAAAGACAAACTGGGGAGACTATTGCTTAAGATATCTCCCAGTACTGAACAAGGCTATCCCCATGTCCTGGCAGATTTAATTTTATTTCCAGAAGGTGTGGTGAGCCAAGATTGCCCCAACAACCTGGAAGAACAGGGAAGTTCTCATGGGAATAAGGAAGAAAGCTAATATGTTAGATTGCAAATTCCATAATCCTGAGCTAGCATCTTAGCTACTGTTAGAAAACAGTAAAGAGATGCAATATTAAGTATATAAAGGCATAAAGTAGGCATATCTTGTTGATTTTAGGTTGTGCTTGTATGATCAGAAACAGCCTTTCTACATGGATAAATTGTTCATTGTTCAGTCGCAAAGTCGTGTCCAACTCTTCATGACTCCCCATGAACAACATTCCTCCAGGTTCTCCTGTCCTCCTCCATCCCCTGGAGTCCACCCAACCCAACACCCACCTCCCCAGTGACCTCATCCAGCCACCTCAACCTCTGCTGTCCCCTACTCCTTCTGCCTTCAATATACTTTAGTACTTTAGATACTTTAGTTATTTTTCAGGCCAACTTTTTTACATTTTATTTTATTTTGTTTTCCAGTGCAAAAAGTTCTTATTTGCATCCTGAATTGATTGTGTTTAAATGCATATAAATGGTGAACTCTGAGGCAGTTTCTATTTTACATGTGAAATCTTAATAAATTAATGAATGTATTTTTAATTAGCATGAGAAACATCTATTTATGATCCATTCTTAGACTTTGGCAAGCTCTAATATTACCACAGACACATGAGGTTTCCAGTGCATATGGAAGAACCCTATCCCTGCTCCCCATCCTCCTGATCATGGAGGCATTCAGCATATCAGGCTATTGCACAGAATGGGAGGTCAGTGTGCATGTACATATTCTTTTATTTCAGACTTTCCCACTTGGTCAAGGAATGTGCTTGACCATTTCTTGATCAAAAAGCACCTATTCTATGTCATTTCTCCCATGTGAAGACCTTAAATTTGATCTGTTTATCCTTGATTGGTTTTGTATGTTTTCATGCTGTTCCTGTTAATTTTGCTTTCAGAGTGTGTGTATCAATTTTAATTTGTTTTGTTCTGTTTTATATGCTGTAAACCACCCTAGGACTCTTATTAAACAGCATAATATGAATATCTAAACTAACCTATACATGACTAATATCTTCTGAATAGTATAGCATATGTTCTCTCTCTCTCTCTCTCTCTCTCTCTCTCTCTCTCTCTCTCTCTGTGTGTGTGTGTGTGTGTGTGAGAGAGAGAGAGAGAGAGAGAGAGAGAGAGCAAGCAAAGGTAGCCTTGTCAATCTGAAGAAAAATTCTAAAGCCCACATAAGGGCAACTGAAAGCTGTCATATGTGGGAGCTTTCAAAATCTCCCTGAAAGATCTCCCTCTTTCAAAGGTCCTATTCCAGCCTCTCAAAACATTATTTTTCTCTATTCCCATAAAAATGTCCCAATATTCATTCAGGAATTCCCTTATTTAGCCTCCTGGTGGGCTTTGGTCCCCTGGCTGATGACCAAAGCCAGTGTGTACATCCTTGCTATTCTCCATCCAGGGCAATATGAGATATTTGCTTTTACTGTAGCTGTTCTATTAGGTGTTTTAATGTATTGTGCACTGTTATCTCAATGTGGAGCTTTTAATTTTTAAAAAAATCAAATAATAAAACAACAGTGTTCTATCTCTCTGTGAACTACAAGCTATGTTCCTTAATGCTCTATAAAAGGTAAAGGTTTCCCCTTGACATTAAGTCCAGTCATGCCTAACTCTGGGGCGGTGCTCATCTCCGTTTCCAAGCCGAGGGAGCCAGCGTTTGTCCAGACAGTCTCCGTGGTCATGTGGCCGGCATGACTAAACACCGAAGTGTATGGAACGCTGTTACCTGCCCACCGAAGTGGTACCTTTTTATCTACTTGCATTTTCATGCTTTCAAACTGCAAGGTTGGCAGGAGCTGGGACGGCGCAATGGGAACTCACCCCATTGTGCAGATTTGAACCGGCAACCTTTCCATCAACCAGCCCAGCAGCACAGCGGTTAAAACCACTGTGCCACCTGCAGTTCCAATGCTCTATAACTGAACTATATTAACTCTATGACCAGTTTCAAGATTCAAAATATTGCAGGGCACCATGGAAAGTCCTTAAAACTCTCATTATTGTTACCACATTCTTATAAACAAGATTTCAGTTTCACAGCGCTCTAGGTAATCTGTTGTAGATGGTTCTAATTAGACTGGTGATAGAGGAAAAATGAATACTATGTTTATAAATTGATACAATTTTGTGGACATTCATTGGTGCAGAAACATTCATGCTTTCATATTACACAGAAAAACAGTAGTCAAGAAAGCAGTGCAGAAAGCAAACATTGTCATGGGTAAGTGGAAGGACTTAATGCTAAAGTTAAGGGAGAATAAACTGGGGACTGGGCGTTGTTCTCATATAACCCCAGTTCTCCGTCAGCTCCGCTGGCTCCCAATTGAAGTCCAGGCCCAACTCAAGGTGTTGGTTATGACCTATAAAGCCCTAAACGGCTTGGGACCTGGATATCTAAAGGAACGCTTGTGCCCATATATGCCCGCCCTCCCCTTGAGATCAGCAATGGATGCCCTTCTCCGGGAACCCTCTGTGAATGATATTAGGAGGGTGAGTACCCGGAGGAGGGCTTTCTCTGCAGTGGTACCCCATCTATGGAATGCGCTCCCCAGAGAGGTCTGCCTGGCGCCGTCGTTATTTGTTTTTCGGTGCCAGGCTAAGACCTTTTTATTTAAAACGTATTTTAATTGCTAAATTATTGAATTATTAGGATTTTAAAATTAGCCGAGAATACACCAGGGGTTTTTAAATGTTTTAAAATGTATTTTTTTCTTTTAAATTGTTATATTACTATTATATATGTATGTCTTTATGTATTCTTTGTGAGCCGCCCTGAGGCTTTGTTGTGTTGGGGGCGGCATAGAAACGTTTTAAATAAATAAAATAAATAATAAATAAACATGATTTAACTATTGTAGACAGAGTAGTGAATGGGAAGAAACGAGTGTAACCAGATTCCACATCCCTATCTAATTTTTTATGACTAATTTCACTCTGAGGGAACCCATTGTAAGTTAGTTCCATATCCACTTGGCTAAATTAAAGGAATAATGAAAGATGTGGAACTTTGCTAATGGGTCTCAGAGCATAACTTTCCCATATGATCTTCTACAGGCATACTGAAACATTGTTCAGGGAAATTGCACTGCATGACGAATAGTTCACCTTTTTCTTCCAGCTGCCACAGTTCCCCAAATTACTCATTATGCAGCTATAAGTGATATAAAATGTTCTCATTAATGTCAATGGGAACTTTTCCTCTGCCACATATACACATGGGGGATGCAACTGTAGATGTTTACATACTGTGATCTTCCCAGAGAAGATCCCACCTTGCCAGTAGAAATTAAAGAGAATCAGAAGATGAAGCTATCTTGTGCACAAGGCATAACAGGCAGCTTGGCCTTCAGATATTAACCCAGGAGAATCATATATAGTTTTATTTGCCTACATTAAATAAGAAGAACCTATGAAGATAATTTAGATTCCTTTTAATCTTTCCAGAATGAATGTGACAGAAATATGAATATGTATTTGATGTTAATTTTATAGCCTTCTGATTCTAATAATAATAACCTTAAATGTAAAAATCACCGCAAGGTCAAAGAGTCAGCCTTCCAAATCTTTTGTCCTTTGTTGTTGCATAGATATTGACATTTTTCTCACATTTCTTTCCTCAATATTTATTTTAAGGTTATTAGCCCATACATTTTTCAAAAGATCATGCCAAACCACAAAACCTTTGCTCCAAAAATACTACTAATTTTATAATCACAAGGAGAATCAAAACAGAAATTGAAAGGCAACCAAGTGTAATAAGAAAAGATGCACAGAAACTTATCAGCTTTGCTCCTGATTGATAATAGAAGTTGAGGAACCTCAATCTTCATGGTTATAAAAAACTTGAGTGGTGGCTTCATGGTCATGCTCTAGCATGGAATGTTATTGCCCTGCTTATATTTGTAAATTTAATGAAATGCTACACCGGTTTCTGAGATGAGGAATCACCCCATGTAGGTTTCTGGACCCATCTCTACATCCTTGGTGGTACAATATTCAGATTTCCAAATAAAATTCTATTTGTACGCTGAAAAACTGCTATTAGCTTTAGTCTAACTTGTACATTTCCAGATGAATACCAATCAGGCACATGTACTACCAGCATACCTCTTAAACTGGAAGAACGAAGCAGCATTATAATAGCAATGAATAGAAAGGAGGCAAATAAAAGCCTAAAGTTCTAATCAAAACTCTAATCAGAAAGATGACAAATGGTGGAGATTATTAAATTTTCCTTGCTCCGTTGATGAATTTAATAAAGAACTAATCAAAGATCATTAGAAACCTTTTGTGCTTGGCATGCATTGTAGCCAGATTGCAATCTGAATTTGTGTTTTACTGGTTACCTAGGGTTGGATTGGACATGTAAATATGGGGTGGGGAGAGATAATTTTTAAATCAGCTATATGAACCAAATGCACATACCACTTATTGCATTTGCACATTTTTACACATTGAACTAGAGGCCTGAAAACTAAAGTCATTGTTACATATTTTCTAAAGATCTTTGATTTTCCAGTGACCTTTGATTAAATTGATCGATTGGTCTGCCTGCCTGCCTCCTGCTTCTCTCTCTCTTTCTCATTCTCTCTATCTCCTCCCACCCGTTGTGTGTGTGTGTGTGTGTCTCTCTCTCTGTGTGCGCACGCACACACACACACAAAGAAAGACAGAGGCAAGGAGCACGGAATATGGGTTGAAATGATGTAATATGTCTGCCAGTAATATAAATTCTAGGGATGTTAGAAGAAAATTTATAATACCACTTCCCCACCTCCGGAATGACACAACAACACAGTTTGAGTGGAAGGATCACAACTTTCATTAAGTCTTAGTGGTAACTTGTTAACATGACTCAAAGTTCATCAGCTGCTCGCTCTTGCTAAGGCACTATAGCTCAGTGCTAGAGCACATGATTTCAGGATCAGCCCAACTGCTGGGCTGAGGGAGGTGGACAGCTCAGGCAACTAATTTTGAGCATCTTGCACGGGCAGCAAATGGTTAATTATTAAAATATTAGTTACTATATTATTTAATGCATTTACTGCCATGGAAGGGGAGAAGCGCTTGTGGATTGCTCTACCTCAGGTGCCAAAATAGTTTGACCTGCCTTGGGTAATAAATAACCTTGACTTGGGTATCCTCAGGCAGAAATATGCTTTGTGCTGGCCCCTTGCATGTAGAATGTAACTCAGTCAATTCTGTCATCTCTGATTAAAAGAATCTCAGGCAGCAAGTATAACGACACACACAGTTTTTTTCTTCTTTCAGGAGGAATTCTTCTAACATACACACACTTCTGGTAATATTACTTCAGCTTTCACCAGTTTTGGTGCCTTTAGATATTTTGAACTACAACTTCATGTTTACAACTGGCCATGCTCTCTGGAGCTGATGGGAATTGTAGTCTTAAGCATCTGTTGGGGAATACCATACTAGTTCTTATGTACTTAGGAGGTAGGAACTGGGTGCAACATGTGCCTTGTTTCCCCAAATAACTTTCAGTTATTGAGGCCTGAGGATGTGGATAAGGTGTTGGCCAGGTTCTGCCCACTACCTGTATGCTTGACCCTCGCCCATCATGGCTTATCACTCACAGTAAGGAAGAGGCATGTACCTGGGTCCAGGAGGTTGCAAATGCCTCTTTGAAAGAGGGAGTGGTTCCAGCTTCTTTAAAAGACGCTGTAATGAAACCACTTCTGAAACAAATCAAACCTGGACCCAGAAGATGTTAACTACTATAGGCTGGTGGCCAATATTCCTTTCTTGGGCAAGGTGTTTGAGCAGGTGATGCCTGAACAGCTCCAGACTCTCTTGGATGAAACTGATAATGTTGATCCATTTTAATCAGGCTTCAGGCCTGGTTCAGAATGGAGACTGCCTTGATTGCCCTGTGGGATGACCTTTCCCAGGAAAAAGATGGGGGGGGGTGACCTTGTTGGTTTTCCTGGACTTCTCTGACGCTTTCGGTACCATTGACCACAGTATCCTCCTGGATAGGCTGGCAGGGTTGGGAGTTGGAAGTGCTGCTTTACAGCGGTTCTGCTCCTACCTGACCAGTTGATTCCAGAAGGTGGTACTGGGGATTATTGCTCTGCACCATGGAAATTATGCCATGGCCTACTGCAGGGCTCTATTTTATCCCCCATGGTATTTAACATATACATGAAACTGCCAGGAGAGGTTATCTGGAGGACATGGTTTGTAGCTTGGGGTTGAACCTGGATTCAAATCGATCATCAATCGATCAAGTGGACTTGGTGGCCAGGAGTACCTTCCTTTGGCTGTGGTTGATTTATCTAGACAGACAGTACTTGGGCACAGTTACCTATGTTCCAGTAACCTCTTGGTTGGACTAATGTAATGTGCTCTACCTTGGGTTGCCTTTGAAGACAGTCCAGAAACTTCAACTGGTTCAGAATGGGGCAGCACATTTATTAACAAGGACTGGCTTTATTACATCAGTTCTTTACCAATGGCATTGGCTAACAGTTGAGGCCTGGGCACAATTTAAAGCACTTGTTTTGACATATCAAGCCTGTATGGCTTGGGACGAGAATACCTGAAGAAATGCCTACTCCTGTACATTTCTACCCAGCTGCTAAGATTGGCCACAGAGGTCCTTCTCAGGGAATCCTGCCCCAGAGAGGTGAAGGGGGTGACAAACAGGAGAAGGGCCTCCTTGGTGGTAGCACCCCATTCATGAAATATGCTTCCAGGGAAGTATGCCTGGCACCTTCAGTGTTATCTTTTGAATGCCAGGCAAAGACATTTTCATTTACCAGATATTTTAAGAAGAGTTGGATTAATAAGAAATTTTAATAATTGTTTTATCCCTGCTGTATATGAAGTGATTTTATCTTTTGGGTATGCTGTATTTTTATTGTATTTTATTATATAGATTTTCATTGTATTTTATTGTATGAATTTTATGTTTGGTTTTTATGGCAGTACATTGTACACCACACAGAAAGCCCTGAAGGGTATGACAGCAGTGTATAAATGCAAAAATAAATAAAAAACCAAGATCTTCCTATTGTATACTTGCTGCTTGGATAGTTTATCTGGATTTTTATTGCCTGCTTCCTCTAGCAAGATGTTAGGGCTGCCTCCTTTCATCGCACAGCCATTTGCTCTCGATCCTTGTCCTTCACCAGCCACCTCAGGTTGTCCCACGGAGAAAGAATAAGTTTCCCTTTATCCTCAGCTTTCTCTTAAATGGCAGCCACCCAATCTTCTCCCTCTTGCACTGCAGATTGACTGATTCCCCTCTTGCCAGTGGTCATACTTTAACTGTCATTTCCCAACCACCTTCTCCAACCAGCTAGACTCTCCAGCCAATTGAATTGATTTTACCTGATCCAGGCCCCTTTCTAACGATATTCAAAGTGATTGTCTCTCTCTCCCACTTCAGAGTGTCGCTAAGCAACGACTACATAGGCCTTTAAGGACAGTAATGCAACAAGGCCTCAGGCCTACTCAGATACATTGTAACTTCGCAGAGGCCACACAAAGTACACTACAAAACAACAATAGTTATATGCAGGACATTTCTCCACATCTCCCCCCTCCACCACCACACACTTCATAAACAAGTGGAACAGTTTTCCACTCTAGGATACTGTTTGCAGCATTCTAATAGTCTGAGATATGCAACTGCTTCTTCATTTTGTTTACCTGTTATAAATTCTACCTTCACTGATTTTTTTAGAATCTATAATCATTTTAGAACAGAGCATGTTTGTGCCACCAACTCATAGGATTTTCATTTGTACAATGCCCATGCAATTGCTCCCAACTGAGAAGCATATTCAGAATTGTTGTTGCAAGCACAACGTTGCAAGCACAATGTCGGCTGAATCCAGCACAAATGTTTCAGGATGCCTGATTGTTTGAATAAGAGATATCAGTGCAAACTTCCCCCCTTTCCTCTAACATTTAGAAGAAGAAGAAGAAGAAGAAGAAGAAGAAGAGGGGGAAAGCTTGCTTTACCACTGGATGAATCCATGGACCAATTTTATTTGCAGCACCTTTTGTTTTCTGGACACACTTTATCATTAGTCTCTTTGCTTAAATGCAACACTCATCTGTACTATTGATTTGATTCCTTGAGAATGCAATCATTTTAACTGTCCTTTGTCAAATACAGGACTCAGCTGAAGAGGCATACACACAAATCAATCAGTATATGGACCATTTCGTCAACACCCGTTTAAACAAGACTTTCAAGTTTGTATTAGCATACTTTATTTACTTGTATCAAATTAAATAGTCTTATATCTGGTGTGCCATAACTAACCAGTAAAATCAACTGTTTCTCCTATTCCTGGTTTTGCTCTGACAAGAAAATCTGAGAGACACTGGAGGTGTCTAATCAAAAGAACATTTACAGTTTATTCAGACATGCAGGGAATACGCACAGCATGCAGGTAGCCCCCAAGAGGACTATAAAGATGGAGTCTAAACAAGATGCTTTAATAACCTATTAGTTATGTACACAGTTTGGAGGAGGGTGGGGGATCACATAGACAGTTTGCTAGATGCACATGAGAGCAAAACAATGGGGTTGAGTGGATTACAACAAGAAAGGAAAATCTTTCAGGATGGGCACACATTAGCATATCTAAAGGGTAGATGGGGAGCAAGACTTGCAACATGAATTCCTGGTCAGATCAGGAATAAGTCTAAAGTCTTAAAGTCTGTTCTTGTAGTGTCAGGCTTTTAGCAGCCATATTATGGCAGAGCTTTTGTTCATCTTTTCCTGACAATTCTCTCCTTTTTGTCACTACTCTGAAGTTATACAGCTTTCAAAATACTTGCTTTGGCTGTGACTTGCACATCTAAAAAAACAAAACTATGTAATGAAGGTTTCAAAGAAACAAAAAAGTCATGAGTATCCACATGAACCAGACTGACAGAATTAGTCAGTTTTGGCTCAAGCTGATTTTCTGGTTATACCCAGAGAGTACAGGAAATTCCTGGATACAGGAATTTATTCCAATGGAAACCAGCTTTTTCTGCAGGGAAGAGGCTGCCAGCACATACATCCTGCCCCTTGGCCCTATTTTCTGAAGATTCAGAGGCTTCGTACAATTTAATTCAGCTGCTTCTGACTCTTCCACCACTGCAGTCCTTGGCATTTGACCACAGCATGAAAACTTGGTATACCTAGGCTGAAGGGAATCTTTCTTTTGATGTATTTCTACCCCCAGTCTCTCTGCTGAAATTGATGGCATAATTCATCTGGTTTCTAAGGAAGTACAGCTTAAACCTGTGAATGAAAGGCCTTCCCACATATCATTAAAGCTTACAGTAATAGAATATTGCTTCACCTGCCAACAGAATACTCTGAAGAAGCACATTAGTTAGGGAAGAAATTGTTGAATGAAGTTGGAAAAGATGGAAAGTTTCTAATCATTTTCACTCTCTTAGCACACATTTCTTTATCACAGTCTTAACGGTTCTGTTTTGTTGTACCATTCCAGCTGACACAGGGTGGTAAAGACAATGGGACCTCTTGCTGAATTTGGGATGCTCTACAAACTTAACGCTTACTTTGTTTAAAGAAAAATGTACCTGTTTGGTTGAGTTTATGGACAATAGTATTCTATACCTGAGAATCAAGTTTTACAACAATTTCTTGCCTAGGTACACAAATGCCCCAATTCCTCTTGAATACATGAAAACTTTAAATTTAAACAAGCAATACTTGAACATTTGGGTGAAATAAATGTTTATCTTCATGATAAAAACTCCAAGGAGAGAGCATTTTGCCCTTTTTGTCTTACATATTCTAGGCCTGACAAATTGGGGGCACACAACAATACAAATAGGATACTATATAAAAATTTGGTGCCTTCAATTAAGCTTTATGGCTTTATCTACCTGAACTCTCCCATAGGATTCATGGGGTAGGTGTACAGAAAAGGAACTTGGCAAAATTTTGGCAATTCCTATCTCTGTCAACTCTGATTCTGGTGCAAAACACAACCTCCAGTCTTCAGGATTCTTTTTCTGAATTTTGGGCCTCATTAGGGTATATCAGTGATCCTGGGCAACATTGCTAACGGAAACTGGCTTCTTGTAAACAAAAAGGTTTACAGCACAAGATTTCTTTTGAGTGTTACTCTAGGTCTGCCTCGGACTCAGGGGATGGATTCACCCTCTGGGATGATTTTTCTTGTCCTGTGGCTGAAAACAAAGCCAACCTAACTCCCAAAGTCACTTGTAATTTGCGTATGCACAAGAGCTGCATTGTATACTTCTACAACACTCACAAAGTGGTGAAACTTTTCTGCTAGAGCATTTTCATTGTTTTCAGGTCCATGATCCAGCCATAAAGTTAAGACCTGCCAGTTTCTCCCAGGTCTGGGTTGGCCAGTTACCACCTCAAGGGAAAACCTGCAGTTACAGTCTTTTCAAATCACCAGCTGCCCTAACAATCAAGTTGAACCCCTGTATCAACTTGGTTGTGATTTAGTTTCTCCCAAACATATGCTCCACAGTACTGCCAGTGCTCCGACCACCACACATTTCCTGAGTGATGATTCCAAGGATCTACCACTACACTGACTCATGCTCTCCACTGAATCACCATGCCAAGCAATCTTGGAAAGAAATGCACCTCAAAAGGAGGCAAGTGCCCACCAGACCACCTCAAAAGCTTGGGATCCCCAAAATTTCTTATCACTCTCAAATTAAGGAGCTTTTCTACTGTATGCCTCATGACTGAGAATCAGCTGGTCTGCAATTTCTTTGGCCAGGACCAGGGTTTCTGGTACTTTGTCTTTTACTTTGACCTTTATTTTCCCAGGAATCTGAAAATAAAACTGATCCAAACCCACCATTTTCTCCAAATTATTATCATCAAATAACATAAATTCTGCCTTTCTTCCTCTTGTGAGGGTCCCAAAATAGCTTAAAAGGTTCTCATCTCCATTTCACCCTCACAATTACAATCCTGTGAAGTAGGTTAAGAGTCTGTGATTGGTCTAAAATCATCCAGTTTAGCCAGCACTAGAATCCAAATATCTGGAGTCCCAGTTCAGCAGTCTTAACCACTATACATCACTGGCTCTAACCACCTTATACTTTTTAACCCCTTCCAAAATGGATTTTTTTCAGTTTAACTGCAAACTCTATCATAGACCTAGATCCTTCTGGGGCAAACCAGTTTATAGACTTTCCTTAAGAACTTACACACAGTTTTACCTAATAGATATTCTGTTGTGAGTAATTTTCCTAATATAATTTTTTTTGTGATACACTTTTCCTAAAATAATGCATTTTCAAGATTATTGGCATTCCAGAAAAATGTGGCCGATTCCCTAAATTTGCAGAATTATATTTTGTCTGTCTTTTGCATACCAGTATTCTCACATTTTTAATGCACAGGCCTACATTTATAATGTAAACTAGACTAGTTTTCAGACAGTTAAGTTTATTGCCAAAGACATCTTTGCTTGTTTTTCATTTTGATGTCTTATGGCAACTCCTTTGTTCAAAACATGACTCTGCCTTGATCATTTGGTTATTAATTCTTCACATTTCAAAATGCGATTTATGCATGTGTATTGAACAAATGAACTATGAAGCTATAGGAAAAATGAGCATATGTTCTGGTTAAGCTGCCCATTTATCATTTACTACTTTGGTCTATATTTCAGTTTCATCTGTTTCTTGACCCATCACAGACTGGAGGCATCAGAAGCTGCTTTGGTGTTTGCTGTCAAAGCAATTAACTATTTGCCGTTCATACTGTGGGAAAAGTATGTTAAGCCACCTTTTGTATTCTTATCACTTTTTAAACACAAAATTTGATGCACAAATTGCCTAGCATCTTTTTATCAGAGCTTTGATCTGCTACCTTATCAGTTGTTGGCTCACTAAAAGAGACTGGAGGGTACACAAAGCTATCTGCTGCAGACTCTGGTTAGAAAAAGAAGGCTGTACATGACCACTTGATAGCTAAGTCAGTCAATATTGACATAACATAAGGATAATGCCTTCTTTATGTTAGAGTCATTGTTGAATTTAGTCAGCAAGAACCATCCCTTCAAAAAAACTAATAGTTTCCCCACTGAATGCCTTTTATTTTCTCTGTAATCCAAGGGCCAAACTACATTTTATACTTATTACATACTCATGGGTTTATGTCTTGTTTTTGTTTTTGCTTTGTTAGGTTAATTATGGTCACATGGGATGAAGTGATACTTACTTGGATTGCTCCACATGCTGAAGGAAGGCTTATTGCTTCACTCCCTACAATGTTCTGATTGAAAACTGCATCAGCATCTAATGCAGCCCTTGTAAACTTAGGAAATTCTTATAGATGGACATTTTTGAAGGTAGTAATCTATGGTGTGTTTGCATGTGTCTGTCTGTAGCAATTTTTAGCCAAAATATAGTTAGAGAATGAATAGTAAAACAGTACTGCATACTTCATTCAAAGAAAGAATCCATCCCCAGCCCAACTCTAATTCATCTAGCAAAATATCAAGAGGAACAGTAGCTACACATTGTGCAGTAAGGACCTTAGATAACTGAGGAAATGAAGGCACACATGGAGTCCAGTCCAATTCCGGGCATCACAGTTTAAGAAAACTACCATCAAATTCCAACATGTTCAGAGACAGCTAACACCAGTGAGAGGTCTGCAGAACACTTCCTTTATGAAAAGGTGGAAGGAGTTGGGCATGATTAACCAGCTCTTAGGCCCTTAAAGCAGGGGTTCTCAAACTTTTGCAACAGGGGACCAGTTAAAATGTCCTGGTGATGGTTGTGGGCTGCCAAGGCGGTGCGGGCGGGTGGTGCGGGTGACGCATGCGCGCAGCAAGGCAGGGGCATGCATGCGCAGAGATTGTTTTCTCCGAGCGAGTCCAAAACTGTCTCCTTGCGAGTAAGCTGGTGCCTTGCACGGCAAGTCCAAAACCTTTATGGCGGGCCAGATAAATGGGCATGGCAGGCCAGATCCGGCCCACAGGCTTTAGTTTGAGGACCCATGCCTTAGAGGTATAGCATTTCTATTTAAATGTCCTAGCCATTTTCAAAGTTTTAGGTCTGTCATGTAAACGAAGGACCAAATATATTTTCTATTGTTTGAAGTGGCAGAACATTGGTTCAAGATACAATAAAGGATATTTCATTTAAGCATTAGGAAGAATGGTGGTAAGCAAGTGTTTTACAGTGGAAAGATCATCAAGCATGTATGAACTCACCCAATGAAAATGCTTACTTCTAGATGAGCATGCTAAATATCATATCATGCCTTCACCCAAGTCCTCCCTTCATGTTTACTGATTGGGTATTGAGTTTCAGGTGGCCATGTGTCCAATATAACAAAGGATAGCCTTCAAGTTCTGCTTAAGGCCATCTCACAGTTGAAGGGCTATCCAGTCTAAGTCAAGTTTAAGGATCATAAGGATAAATAGGAGCTTTGAAGCTGTCTATTAGTGGTAAGCACATGGTTATTAGCAGATTCAGTGGGCATACTGGTCACTTAGCCTTCCCAACTACACTGAAGTATATAAAACCAGCATGGCATAGCAGTGAGAGTGCTGGACTGAGACTTTGGAGATCTGGGTTCTAATCCCCACTCTGCCATGAAACTCACTGAATGACTTTGAGCTAGTCGTGAATTTTCCACCTAACCTACCTCACAGGGTTTTTGTTGTTCTGAGGATAAAATGGAGAGGAGGGCCAGGGTCATATAAGTCATATTGGGTCCTCACAAAAGAAAGAAAGGCAGGGTATACATTACAAATGTAATGTTATAATAATTAGATTAAAATAGTTTTTCTATACTATATATATAGTATATACAATACACACACACACTACACACTCTCTCTCTATATATATATAAAAATTTTATTTTTATTTCATTGTTATACTGCCCAATAGGTGAAATTTTCTGGGCAGTTCACAACAGTTGAAAACATAAAACATTAAATGATAAAATATAATATAAAATGTAAACTATGTTATAAAATTTTAAAAAAACAAAATGAAATCTTGTAGCATTACAAAGATTTCAAACTCAGTAACAGGTTTAAAACAACAAAAACTAAAAGACCAAAACGCCAGGAAATTATTGTGGTCTTCATGTTGGTACTGTGAAAAGCACAATGTGGGAGCCAAGTTAGCCTCCCTGGACAGGTTGTTCCACAGCTGGAACACCTCAACAGAAGAGACTGTTTTCTTATTAGTAACTCTCCTTGCTTCCTTCAGGGTAGCTCCTCATGAACAACTACTTATGATTGTACAGATCCTGGGCAGGTATATATTGGAGGAGATAATCCTTCAAGTAACCAGCCACCCAGACCTTTAGGGATTTGAATGTGAATAACAGCAATCTGAATCAGGACATTGATATAAATTAGCAAATCAAAATGTTATGTACATCCATGTCACCTTTGGTCTCTCATTTCTTTCCCTCTCCCTCTTTCCTGGTTTTCTTTTGTTTTTTTGGAAGGCAATGTGTTTCCTATTACTAGGCAATACATAAATGGCCATCCTAAGTTGATTGTAAAGCAGTGTTTGGGTTTGATCATGTCCACTTAGCTATGGAAAGCAAAGCACTGAGGACTGCTCAGTGCCTTGGGTTATTTGATGGAGACTGCAGAAGGACAGGCCTCTGCCAGGTCAGAGCTCTGAAGTGAACTCACTCACACTTTGCAGTCATCAGGCTCCTGGGGGCTAAGGATACTGTGGAGCCAATGTACTTGATTTTAAAGTGGAAAGGAGAGGCAAGATCCTCTCTTCAGACAGCATCCACTTGGTGAAGTGGCATTACTGTTGGCTCTAAAAGGAGCATGTTCTCACACTAAGAATTACACTAAAAGCCGCCATGTTTTATTTATAGAAGAGCTCCCAGTGAATATTTCCCAGTTTGAAGGGGAAACCTTGCAGCTTTTTTCTTCCTTTTGCTGACAGTGAGGAGACAGCAGCTTCACAGTAGTATACAATGTACCTCTTTGTCAGATCTTTAGCCTCAAACACATCTCAAGAAGTGAATATAGGTTGCATGGACTGGACAGGCTGCATTGCCTTGTAGAATTCTTGAAGCACTTTGTATTCAGGTTCGCATGATATATCTGAATATTGGTCTTCTTGTGTCAAATTTATTATTTCATGGGGAACATTTGCTGGCATTATTCTAGAATTTGCATTCAAATCATTCCTGTAAATTAGGACTTTGAAAACCCAGGAGTTTACCACCTCACCAAATCATCATCTGCCAACTAGATTCTGCTAAAAGCAGTGATGAGGTACACACACACATGTGGTTAATATGCCACAATGGCATATTAACTCCCATATGCATCAGGCACATGCTGACTGATTTTTCTAATTACCCTCACCAGATGCAGCTTATTATGTACAAACCCAGAGAAGTTGGTTGGTTGGTTGGGGTGGTTAACAATTTCATGCTCTGTTGCTGGGTTCCTGTGTGGCTAGCCCTCACCAAGTTAGCACATAATAATAAGCCACAGCAGAAAGGATGATTTGGGAAATGACAAACTTTTATTAGGGCCAACTAAAATGAGTGACTCCCAAAAAGCTATGGAGATTTACATACCTCTTCCTTAAGCTTTATTTTAGAAGGGGAGGGGTGAAGGGTTAATATAGGAATGGTTGAAATCCCAATCTTAAGATGCAGATTCAGGAAGCTTTCTGAACAATAATTAGGTTAGTTTGTGTCCAGAACTAATTAATGCAGGTTGAAGGAAAGCATACTGCTACCAAAAGGAGGGCATAGGGAGTCAGGGGAGCTAAGCCTGCCTTTCCTTTGAAAATCTAAAAGCTAGTGGTTAATTTGAATCTCTCTAGAAAGTTTGTGTAATCCTTTCACAAATGTGTAAATACAATGTTCCTGTGGGTCTTTGTAAATAAGGAAGAATGAGTTATCATAACATGGGGTTTTTCTATATGTAATTCTCAGCAATAATCTTGTCCTTGTCCTCTGAGCAGATGGATTTGAAGAATGATCTTAATACTACATTGTTTGTAGTCTCTCTTAAGCAGCTGCAATGAAGACCAAGACAAACAAGTAGATTAGCCACAGTACCTTTTATAAGGGTGGTGAAGTCACTAAAATGTGTACAATCAAAACAAAACAAAAACAAAGCATCATAGCATGAGAACCAAGACAAAAGTAGTTATTTTTGTATTTGAAATTGCTACATTTCTTTCAACATGTCAGTAAGGTGACATACATATCATCCTTGTACTTGCCGGTAAGTCCCACAGAGTTCAGTTCCTTTGCACCAAGGAAAGTTGGTACAGGCACACCTTGGAGGTATTGCAGATTCGGTTCCAGACCACCACAATAAAGTGAATGTTGCAATAAAGCAAGTCACACTAATTTTTTGGTTTCCCAGTGCATTTAAAAGTTATGTTTGACTATATTGTAGTCTATTAAGTGTGCAATAGCATTTTGTCTATAAGATGTACATAGCAATACTTTATTGCTAAAAATAATAACCATCATCTGAGCCTTCAATAAATCTTAATATTTTTGCTGGTGGAGGGTTTTGCCTCGATTTTGTTGGCTGCTGAATGATCAGGATGTTGCTTGCAAGGAGTTGGGGTGGCAATTTCTTAAAATAAGATAACAATGCATTTGCTGCATCAATTGACTCTTCCTTTGAAAAGATTTCTTTGTAGCATGCAATGCTGTTTGATAGCATTTGACTCACAGCAGAACTTCTTTCAGAATTGGAGTCAATCCACTCAACCCCTGCCACTACTTTATCAACTAAGTTTATATAAAATTCTAAATCGTTTGTTATCTTTTTAACAATCTTCACAGCATCTTCACCAGGTGCAGATTCCATCTCAAGAAACCACTTTCCTTGTTTATCCATAAGAAGCAACTCCACCTGTGTGACCAGCCAGAACATACACAACATTTATCGATTAAGTTAGCCATCTTATACGGGAGCTGTTCATGGTGCCCCAGAGCAATTACAATAGTAACATAAAGGATCACTGATCACAGATGACCATAATAAATATAAAAATATGGAAAAGTTAGAAATATTGTAAGAATTACCAACATGTGACACAGAGACATCAACTGAGCAAATGCTGTTGAAAAAATGGTGCTCAATGCAGGATTGCCACAAACCTTCAATTTGTAAAAAGTACAATATCTGTGAAGCACAATAAAATGGGGTATGCCTGTAAAGGATTGCTGCCCTGAGCATGCATTTTTAAAGGAAGGCCTTTCCCCTTCCAGGTGTATTGTTCCATGTTAAAACTACATAAAATACATTCTTAATATTCCCCTTTCCTTATTTTTAATTTTGCTAGAAACCAGTTGCTCTTGGATGCTACTGTTTGTTTGTGTCATTCATGCTTATTTTCAACTATTGTCATAATTTTAAACACGATACATTTGGATCTCAGAATTGTCTGGGCAGAAGTGAGTCCCACTGAAATCAATGAGTCCGCTTACTTTTAGGTAGGTATGTATAGGATTGCAGCTTTAGATTATTTTCTTTTCTTTTTACAAAAAGTAATATTTTATAACTGTTGGCCACATTCCAGTGCACAGTGATGCTGTGATACCTAATTGGCATTAGTGGGGCTCAGCACTGGTTTGAAGCTACTGGAATTATTCAAGCTATTAAATTTTATGGACAATATGCTGAAGTACTACCAATGTACAGTTTCACAGTGGCTGTTGTGCACATTCACAAGAATGGTCATAAATACACAAAACCGTGTATTTCATTACCGTACTGCTCAGTGAAAATGTGGAATTTCCAGGTAATGTTGGAGAATGTTAGTTCATCAAAACAGAGGCTCAACCTAAGCTCCCTCAGAGGGCTGTTGGGAACATAAAATGGAGAAGAGAACATTATGGAATTATGTAAGGGGAAGAAGATGGAAGAAGTATTATGGAAGAGTAATTATGTAAGCTGCCTTGGCTCTGTGCAGTATGTAAATATATAGAAAGTGAGAGATCTCACTATCTATTTCTGCACATTCTCTGGAACATGGAAGCCTGTTTTATACGGAGTCAAAGCATAGGTCCTGTTACCACAGAACTGTTACCACAGAACTGTTCCACAGGCTGGGCAGTTCTCCAAGGTTTCAGACAGAAGCAAACTGATGTGGGGATATTAGGGACTGATCTCAGGATCTTTTGCATACAAAGCAATCATTTTTCCACAGAGTTATGCTCTCCTTGGCAGCTATGCATACTGACCAAGTTGTGTACAAAATGCACTATTAATGCTGTCTTGTTGTGTACATTCCCCACATCTTCATGTGAATGTGTGATGTAGCCAGTGTTTCTGGATATTTCCAATTCAGTGTACATCCATATTTTATATTATTTATCATCAGTGTGCTATACGATTTACCGTTATTATCTTTTACTGATTACTCTTAACTAATTTGGCAAGTAATTGAGGCTGCCATCATATATTTACTGACCTGGAAGCAAGCAACATTAAATTCAGCAAGTCTTCTGATTAACATGCTTGTCTCAGGTAAGAACATAAGCCAGTGTGGTGTAGTGGTTAAGAGCATGGAACTGAGACCCAGACGATCTGGGTTCTAGTCCCTGCTCAGCCTTGGAGCCAACTGGGTGACTTTGGGCCAGTCACAGACTCTCAGCCCAACCTACCTCACAGGGATGTTGTTGCGGGGATAAGATGGAAGAGGAGATGTAAGCTGCCTTGAGCCCTTTGTAGGAAAAAGGCAGGCTATAAATCGAAAAATAAATAAATAAAACATAAGAAGAACCTTGCTGGATCAGAACAAGATCTATCTTGTCAAGCATTCTGTTCACACACTGGCCAACCAGCTGCCCAAGAAGATCATGTGTGAAATAGTACCCTTCCACCCATGTTCCCCAGCAATTGGTGTATGTAGGCCCGCTAATACTATTAGCCATTGGTAGCCTTCTCTGTGAATTTGTCCAATTACTTTTTAAATCCATCCAAATTGATAGTCATCACTACATCTATAAGAAGTGAATTCCATAGTTTAATTTAGTGCTGCATGAAGATGTACGTCTTTTTATTTAAAAAAAATATTATCTCCTACAATCAGTTTTGTTGAATGCCCTCAGTGTCTTGTATTATGAGAAAGGGAAAAAACGTTTATTGGAGTCAATGGAGACTTCCCCATTTTTTCAAATTTCTCTGCAGGGGATGGCAGGACAGTGGAATGAGGGGGGGACGGGACAGGATGAGTTAAGAGTAAGCTTTGTCCTTCATTCCTGGAATGTGCTGGTCCTGATCTGTACTAGGTCTGCATGTAGTTACATTGGAATAAAGAAAAATATTGTGCTCTGTGGTTAGTAGAACATGTAGCTTGTCCCTGTGGTCCTCCATATTTATACATTTAAAGGTATATGCAGTAATATATGAAAAAACATCCTGCTCAGGATGTGAAATTCCAGGAATACAGGTGTGGCAAATGCAGTTGTCTGTGCTGGTGTCCCACCACTACCTCCACAATGAGATGCAGTTAAATCTTTAGACAGTTAAGAACTCCTATAGGTGCCTTGCATATCTTCCCTGAGAGAAGCAGTATCTGTCATTGTGCTGAAAGTTTCTGTGTTCTTTAAGGGAGATGTGCTCCTTCCCATTTCAAACATTACTGTGATGTGCAAAGAGATGAAATGTGACCCTTTGTACTTCCTGTGCCAGATCCAGATTTAAGCACAAGCAATGGGCCTCATGGGAACAGATTGCCCTGCACTCTCCTTCCCATGGCAGCTTCCTTCCCGCTTATCCCCTGAAAATGCTAAACAGAGAATCAGGATATCCTGCTGAATAGATGGACTGGGCTGGGTGAGGGAGGGTGCTTCCCAAAAATTGGGTAGACACTTTTTGTAAGCAAAATATTCTTTTCACAGAAGGCAGATCCTGGACCCAAGCCCCTCTATTCATGTATATAAGTCACATCCAAAGCCTCTGTATGGACAAGCATGGGAAATTAATCCAGATGTTTTGGGACATCATCCACCTCTTGCTTCCTACCCAATAATCACATTGCAATGAAGCACTCACACACTGAACTTTTATTCTCCTTTTAATGTTGTCTTTAGACTTTGCAGGGCAGCAGGGGGTGGGGCGGGGCGGGGCGGGGGCGACGCTTAGTTCTACAGAATTTGCAACTGTCCTGTTCTAAATGGGGCTGAAATTATTCCAACTAGACCTCCTTCAAGAGTGCTCCAATGCTAGAAAGCCAGTTCAAACGTTTCTTCACAGGAGCCAATTACTTCAATCAGCCAGGACAGAAATGTATGGCTAGAACATCCCTTTTGTCTTTTCCCTTTGTGTTTCTTGGCCTTTGCTCTCCTCTGCTGTATGGGATAGCTTCCCAGGATTCAGTGCTTTTAGAAAGGAAGCAAGGGGGAAAATGGACTAATTGGCTTTGAAAAAGAGCATGTGTGTGAACAGAAATGAACTAATTAGTGCAGAGTCAGTATAGCATTCAATTCAACAGCAGTAGCCTTAACATTAAAGGGTTACACACATGGTGGCATTCTTTAATGTATTCTGTATAAGATGGAGGTTATGAGCCAGAGTTGGAAATTTACCTTCTGACTTTCAGTGGGATATGGCCCTAAACACTGAGTGTTGCATTTTGACCATAAGTTACCAAATCCATTCACTGGCTCTTATAGCTAAAGGCAGTAATTTGAATATCCAGGATTGCTGACATAACTAATATTAGGAAAACAGAACTATTTAATAAGTTCTACAAATTTTGCTCTTCATTAAAATTTATTTGCTCTGATGTATAGCATATTTTCTCTGAATATCATACAATGGGAAAATGTAAAAATAAAAATAGCATATATTTAGAGGGACTGTCAGCCCAATCTTCAGCATGTTTACATGGCTGAATGGCCCATTTGTGTTCATTTCAGCTCAAGAAATAATCTAATCTTTTTCAAAGTTCTGAATTACCCTTAAGCATAAATGTATAAAACAGAGAATAGCATGCATATGAATACATTTCCTACATTGTCTTTTTTGCTTTGTGCATATACCTAATATCAAGGACAGAGTCCCAGAACAGACTTCAGATGGATGTACTCTAGCACATTACAGAAACATATTTTTCAAGGAAAAAAAACCCAGATCAAAATATATGATTATTACAAGTTTTTATTTTGGTGAGCTTTCTTGCTATATACTATTCCATTGAAATAATATATGGAAAAGGGGAGGGGGGAATCATTCATTTTCCACCAAAGATTTTCCTATAGTTTTCCTTAAATTTCATATCTTTTCTTTATCACATTGATCTGAGATTGCAATAACTTGGAGAAGAAAACCTCAAGATATAAATTTGTATTGCCAGAATTTAAATATGGAAGCTAAATCCCCTTAATAATAGAAATGGCTTAACAAGAATAACTGTTTAGCAATTATAGCTAAACCTTAGAACAAGTGTTTAGATAAAATGTAACATCTTTCCCTACCTTTGTATGTGTGTGCGTCTATCTATCTGTGTATTATTTTATGAGTTTTAATTTCAAAGAATCAAATAGTAAAGGCCTACAGAACAAAAAAGCAAAACAAAAATAATGACTGAAGAAGCTTAAAGATTAAATCTAAATTGCAAAATGGCTGGTATTTGTATATTCGCATTCAAATTGTAGCCATTGTTCTCGTAATAAATGTAATATTCTACAGATATTTTCTTACTGCTGTTTTATTTATTTTATTTATTTATTTAGAAAATTTCTATGCCGCCCCATTCGCCGAAGCCCCTTTTACAATAACATGCACTTTCTTTTAAAAGGGAACTTAGTTATTTCTTTGCTTGGGACCTATTTGCTCCTTTTTTATGTGAGATTTTCAATACTCTGAAATGATGTAGAGCAAAAAAGGTCCATCCACTTCACTCATGATGCCTCCTGCATTACCTAAACCACAACAGAACAATGAGAGACAACAGAGCTTTTCTCCTCTCTAACAATTCAGTCACCATGACAACCAGCAGAAGAACGTTTGGTCAGAAAAAGCTTGGAGATTGGCGGACCAGACTAATCAAAAAAATGGAATAACATGACAACAATTACACTGATGAGTGAAGGGAAGCTACAGATGCATTCAGACACCTATGCCACTGCTGACTCAATGCATTCAGCATATATTTTTTGTTTTGTTTTGTGTCTTGTGTTTTTGAGAGTAGGTATATAGACAAGATCGAATTGTGTAACAGAATGTCAGTGCTCGACTTAAATAGAAAATTCCTTTCATTTTGCTTTACTACTTCAACCATGCTGAAGAGTGTTTCAGAAAGATGAGGTTCTGAAGTGAAATATGTAATAGATACAATATGCGTGTCACAAGGCAACTTTATTTAGCTTTATAATAAGCTCAATATGCAAATGCAGATGTGGCCAGGGGAGATGACGGGAGGCAAATGGCTTATTCTGCAGAGCTGGACGGGTAGTTGGTTGAAGGTGACAGTCTCTGAGCTCACTCTGCTGCATGCGATTTTACATTCGATATCATTAACTGCATAAACTTGGGGCAATTTAGGCAACCCAATAGCTGGAGGAGAGGCGGAACGAAACTGTGCCTGGTCACAAGAGACAGTCCGTTATTCAGGACTCTGGGCTGTGACCTAAATAGCAGCACAGGTCTCTCAAAGTTATTTGTGTTCTTGAAGTTATCTGTTGCATTTTCTTCCACCTTTCCTCTGATGAACTCAAGTACACATCCCACACACCTACCCCAGCACATAGATTAGTTGCATGCCACATTTTGATGTTCAAAATGATAAAATAAAAGATAATTGTTTCAATACAAACTTTGCCCTGGTTCCCCATTTCTCCCCTCATATACTTTCCTGTTTTCTTCCTGCTTCCAAAAGGAAACAGGACGATGGAAATTTTGCTTGACCAATGGGAATAAACTCAGCAACGAGACATCTGTTGCTAGGGTCCTGAGGGCAATAGAGAGCAAAGACTAGACATTCCGCTTCCACAGCTGCTTTTACCAAGGGACTCTATGGTGCTTACATACCAACAAGGTAAAATGGCCATCCTGGTCTGGAAGCGGAGAAGCTACAATGAAATGTGGAAACCTTAGAACATACCATGGATTCTCTCCATGGTTTCAGAAAACTAATCCTACCACACAGAAACTCTGAAACTGGGTCCAGACAACACAATAGAATAAAAAGAGTAAATTTTCACCATGGATTCTTGTGTAAAACTGCCCAATAAAAATAACATAAACCAAGAAGACTCTGGCTGTTGTAAAAAAAATATATACTTCTGTTTCAGAACAGGGCAGAGTGCCTCTGATTATCTTAATGCATAGGCGAATTGTTATGAGAGGATACACTTTCCAGTATTTGGGTTCCAGGTTTAGTTCTTTAATTGGAAGGTGATGAAGATAACTGTGGCATCTATTAAGAGACTGATCAATAAGTAAATTGATTGTGTTAGTTGGTCATGATTTACCAATGACTGAATGCTACTAAATGAACATATTGATTTGAAATAGAACCAAGGACACTGGATTGAAAACTATGATTTGAAGCATTTTGTGTTACAATGAGTGTGCCCATCAAGTATGAAATGAACAGAAGTGGGGATTCTACTATATGTTAGTGGTTATGCTTACAGAAATGAGAGAATGTCATTGTTCTAAATCCCTTAATGTAAGTTCTGGCTTTGGCAACCTGGCAGTGATCAAATACATGTTTTTCTTACAAACAAGGAGCAGCGGAAGCATCTTCTTGTTTTCAGCCAAAATGAAGCTGCTAGGAAGCTTTTGAGAGTGAGATTTTACTTGAAAACACAGCACACACTCCCCGTGCACCTTATTTTTTTTAAATGCCACTGTTCTGTTACTGTTGCTGCAGATTTTTGTCAATGCTGCTGGTGCTACTGCCACATTTCTGCAGCAAATTCTACAATACAGTATCTGGGTTGAGGGGATGCAAAAATCAAAAAATACTGAAAGAGACACAGATGGCCTGGTGCTGCTCTTACTTGATTTAGAGAATGAGGATATGAGCTTTGAAATTATGAAGGATTTAAGGAAGTGGCAAACTGGCATGGTTTTGATTGCACCAAGGAAGGAAGTACCAATTCTTCTCCTTCCCCAAGCCTTGTGACCTTAATTTAGTAAGATAAAAGCAAGATACATGCATGTATGCCATGTATTCTGCAATTATCTTGTTTAACCCTACTTCCACTTTCTGATACTTTATTAATTTTAATTCTGGTGTTCTTCCATGATCTGCTGATTAGCACTATAACATGCATCCCTGGGATCCAGTCCTCCCCTCTCCCTTTGCCAAGAATGGGAGTCTTTTACCCTTTTGAGCATCAAGAAATCTTCCTTCTAGTCGCCCTACTGAAACTTCACCAAGCAGCATGTTTTGCTCAGTGTCCTCCACTTCTCCACTAGTTCACTAGTTAACATGTAGCATTTCTTTCATTATTCAGTGCTGCCTTGTATTTTGAACTTAATTCGTTTTGGGAGGTTGTTTGAACTCTGAATTGTTTGAAGTCTGAAGCAATTTGCCCCATTAGAAATAACGGAAAGTGAATCAATCCATTTCCAGACCCTAAACAATATCCATTTAGGTAAACTTAAACAACAAATACAACCTTCTGAAACAAATTAAGTTTGAGGTTATATATGAGGTGTGATCAAAAAATTCAGTGAATGTTTAAATGTAAAAAAAAAATACAGTAAAAGGCACATTGTTATTAATCCCCCTCAAAATAGTCCCCCTTGTTTCAAACACACTTAGTCCAGCGCTGTCATGGCTGCCTCAATGTCCTGAATCAATTCAAGATGAATCAATTCAAGTCAAGAGGAGACAAGACAATTCAAGATGAATGGATTCATTTCAAGACAAATCTATTCAGGACACTGGGGCTTTTTTCCCGACTTGGGAGCACAACCAATGATGTTTTCGCTGTGATTGCACTTCTCTCGCAGTTTGAACTTAGAAGCATTGTTCGAACTGCAGAGCAATTTTATCTCGATTCTTAACAGTCGAACTCTGGATTGTTCAAAGTTAGAGTTGTTCAAACTACCAAGCACCACTGTACTTTTTGAACAAAAGCACCTTTTCTGATCAAGCTGTGATTCCATGCCTGTTGTCCCTTTGTGAGTACCAAACAAGGACACTCCAATACCTAGACTTACAGTGTAATCCATTGCATTTTGACTCAGAATGGAGGCCTACTGAATTAATTGAGTTTACTTGCAGGTCAGTGATTATAAGATAGCAGCTTAACATTCTTGACTTTATGCATGTGGTACTGATGTGCCTTGTGGTAAATGTTCTGGGTCCTTGGACAGTTGTTCTAGACTGATAGCAAAGTGCCTTATGGCATAAGAGGGGCAGGGTAGTCCACAGAAGGAAAAGCTGCTTTAGGCACAAGATATATATTTTCCCAGGTATTCAACTTCTAGAAGGCCATTTATTTGTTTCCTTAAACTATTTCTGAAGCACTCCTCCTTTCAATGACTGCTCAAGACACTATACATTATAATCATGAAGCATACATCCAACAATTCAGAACAAAAGTGATAAAATATATTAATCCGTAAAAGTGTGGCAGAAGAGGGTAGTTTTTGTCAGCAATCTAAAGGCCAGAGACCATGTCTTGGGTCTCCACCAACATCTCTCCAAAGTGTAGGACACTACAGGATGAAACAAACAACACACTCATCTTCTTAGTAGCAGACCTGCTCAACAACAGTTACTGATCAGTCCTCGGTGATCTAGCTGCATTGGTTTAATTAGACATATACTCACCTTCATGGTACCGGGCAGTCATCTTGAACTGTTACACCCACTGAGGCAAATCACCCAGTAAACCCCACTCCAGAACTGCTATTGACAGACAAGCCTTTCCACCCATGTACCCATGTTTGGAGAAGCCACAGCAGTCAGGTTCCCTGGATCATGCCTGGATCTAGCACCAATGGGGAGCCCACCCCTCTTGCTTTCAGCTGCCATTGCTGAACCTTTGAGAAGCAGAGCAATCAGCAGCCCCCCCCCCCCACTGTCACCAGGAGTGGCCAAACTCTGCAGCTAAGAATCTAGTGCCTAATTCCACCTCCCCTCGTGCTTCTCAATTCCCTTTCCAACCGTGAGAAGGTTTTTTGTTTTTTTTCTGTAGATCAAGGGCAGAAACAGTTTAAGGAATACCTCTGTGAGCTCTCTTGAGAGCTACCCTTTTAAGCTAAAGGGTAGGATAAACATGCTATAAATATAATGAATAAATTCCCATCAGCTCTAGCTGGCAGGTCATGTTCAGAAATGCTGGGACTTACAGTCCAAAACATCCGGAGGGCAGCAGGTCAGAGAAGGCTATGATAGAGTCTATTGTGCCCAATCATGTCCAAAGAATGGTGAAATAGCAGTCTTGAAATAATTTTATTCCTTCCAATGAATTGTAACAATTGCAACAATTATATTTCTTCTACCAAGAAATATAAGTTTCAGGATGAATATTGCATCCATTTTTGTCAAGACAGGATGGCCTAGATTTAGGCCACTAGAAGAACAGCCTTTTAGTGCTAGCATGATATAAAATATGGATATTTCTTTCAGAATATACACAGAGATCTTAAGTAAAGTTTGATAGAATGAAGCGGTAATTTGGAATTCTGAATCGTTTTCCAATAGCTGAAACATATAATCACCTATGATGCATTCTTCCATTGTGTGAAATAGAGCTTTAAAGAAAAGATGGGCAAAGAAATATTCTCCACATGGAGACCAATGGGGGAAAAAGAGGATTATTTAAGGTGACTTTGGTATCATATGTGGAATAAAAATGGAATGTTCAAGTAATTTTCCAAATGCAAAGCTATTTTATACAATGAGGACAGCTTTGACACACACACACACACACACACACACACACACACACACACACACACACACTTTGCTAGCCTGTGGTGAGTGATTTACAGTCATCAAAATCCTGCAGGTAATTGTGGAAATCTGCATGAGACTGTTCTGCAAAACTGCAAGAACCTTATTATAATGAACTCCGTGAGTGTGTGAGGGGGGAGGGGGAGAAAAGGAAAGAGGGAGAGTTTGCCCTCTACTGGACAGACTTACAATCTCGATTTATGCCACAGCACCAACATTGGCAATTTTCAGTGGCTTGTCTGCTGTGGTTCTAAGGGGCTGGTGATTTCAGTGGATTAAGATGATTTGCAAAACCCCAGTTGGTCAGAGAAGAAACAGAGCCCTAGTCAATAAGTTAGAAATGTCCATGTCTCCTACATATTGTTAATTACTTCGGCAATGCAAACCTATCCATGCCTACTCAGAAGTTAAGCTGCACTGAGTACAGTGAGACTTCCTATCTGCTAAGTGTGCATTAAATTACAATCATAATGATTTGATGGCTGACAGAGAGATACACAGAAATCGGCCGGAAAAACCATTGCTAAGGATGGGAACACTGGTATGTTCTAAACATTCAGAAAAGCAAAGGCTCCACTTGTGCTCAGATTTTAGACTTGACAGGAAAAACTGCAGGAAGGGCTGGATAGCAAAGATGCTGAATCACTCAATACCAATTTAGCTTCAGGCTTTACAAAGAAAGAGATGGGATGACATATTTAGCAACACTGAAAACAAGGCTTATCTCGGATTGTTAGAATAATTGAAGATGTGTTTGCAATCTATTGTAAGCAGATGGCAGATGCTACTCTTGCAACATAATTGCAAACGTGAAAACCTATGGTCTCCTGACATTATCCTGGCATTATTCCGACATTATTCACAGTCCCAGTCCTGAGATCCTGTGATCTTTGAGCTGGGACTCCAAAGACTGAGACCCTGTTCTACCCCGCTCTCAGCCCACACAGAAATAGCTGTACCACCTGCCCTTCCCCCCAGAACCGGGTCTCTGAGAAGAGAAAGTGGGGCATGCCAGAAGAGCAGGAGGAAAGGAAGCCAGGACCAAGGACTTATGTTGATTTCTTGATGCTGCACCCTCCTCCTCTCCCTGGTGCTTCCTCTAGACAGCCAAAAATGGCCGCCTAGATGAGATGTCTCTTGTGAAGCATGGCAGTGATGACCTCTGCCACGCCTCACTCATCTGAGTCATAGGATCTGGTGGGCCTCCAAGTATGGAGGCTTGCATGCAGGAAGGGCACAGGGTGTAGGGTTGCACCCTTATGCATTCTTCTTTTCTCCAAGCTGTAAGACATTTCTAGAGCAGTGCTATTGGTGTGAAGGTCTTCTGGATAAAATAGGCACGGAAACTTGATGAATCCATTCTTTGCAAATCTTGATAAAGAACCGACCCTGGTCCACATCTCTTAGGCCAGTCCCCCCCAGCCTGCTTCCCTCCAGACTACAACTCCCATTGGCCACATCAGCCATGGGTGATTAGACTTATAGTCCACTTGGAAGGGAAGTCTGTCCTTTCCATATAAGGATGGAAACACAGGCATCTATTGGATTTTATGTATCACCAAAGATTGGGATGGCCCAAAAAAGTTTCAAAGTTCATTATAAAATGTGTGAGATGAAATGAATTGAAACATGCAT
>NW_025335761.1:32502163-32589042 GCF_004798865.1 Varanus komodoensis
ATGCATGTTTCAATGTAAATAAGATATGTAAATAGCTATTCTGCTTTCTTAAAAAAATGAAAGCTCAATGAAGGAATAGGCTAGAACAAGTCCATGAACATGAAAAAGTGATAAGGGCAGGTAATGGACTAAGCCACCCAATGATAGGTAGCACTTGAATGTTGAGGTGTTTTTGTAATATGTACTTTATTGATAGATATACAAACGGACTGGCAGTGGAGGCACTGCAGGGAAAATACACCCCAGGCAGTAACTTTTGAACTCCCCTCTAGGGATGGATGAAGCAGGGATGTTCACCCACCCCCCCTTCCAGGTTCTTCAAACTCCTCTCCAAAGCTAGGCTTGGCTTGCTCCCTGCTTCATTCACAGCCTGATTTCTTCACAAATAAAATAAAAATCAGTGCTCACCCCCCCCGCCCGCAACAAAACATGCTTTCTTCCCACGTTGACGGAAATGTAAGTTCTTATTTTTTGAAAACTACAAATTTTATTGGTTAATGTCATCCAGAACTCCAACCTAGGAAGATAGTCCAAGGTCTGTCATTCACTGAGTTTTGGCATTTGGTTCAAGTGTATTTGCAAGGGTGTATTTCAGAGCTTTTAGATAAACCTACTTATCAAGGGTGCAATCCTATGTGAAGTTTTCAATTCTCCATTGATTTCCATGGGATCTATTTCCTAGTAAGTGTATTTAGCACTGGAGCCTTGATGTTTCTTTAGTGGCTCTGTATGTTTCCTGAATGGGCAATTCCCCTGCAGATGTGGAATTTATGTAACTGGATCCAATGACATTTATCAGTGTTGTGGGCCATTGCATTTTAATGATGTTTTAAATCTTATGTTGTATATTGTTTCTGCATTTGAAGTCACTCTGGGGACTTGCACTTAGGAAGAAGGCAGAGTTTAAATGGAGTAAATGCATGAATAGATCCTCCACAAAATTCAGTTCACTGGATTGTCCACTCACAGTCCCTGGGATAAAAGGCTGACAATGGTAGCAATCGACTGAGCAATTTTCTCCCACTGTTGATTTCCCTTGGCATTCAAGAAGGGCAATGTTTGTGAACTGGGTCAATAAAAAACTGGATCACAGGTTGGTGAAGATTCACGGAAGTCAGTCTGAAAGAGTTTTTTCCCCCTTTATTTTACAATATGTGTACAATGCCTGTAACAGATAATCTGTGGTTGGCTCCCCAAAATAAATAAAAATGCCGCAGTGGTGATATGGCACAGAAAATCATTATTCTTTGCTACTGTTGTAGAAATTTGCTAGCAGTTGTGTTTAATTTGAGAAATAGTTTATTAACACCCAATGTTGGTCATCTAGAGACTCCAAATGAATAGCAAACTGATTCCTTTACTATGGATTGTTAACTTTGCCAGAAAGGCACTGTTCAAGCAAAAAATAAGGGTTTCGGCAGGCTCAGGAAACTACAAGGTTTGGTTAAGTGTGAAGACATATTCAGGACAAAAGATCTAATAGTAGGTAGGGGAGACACCTCTTAGCAACTCAAGGAGGACTGACTGAATAAGTTCAGTGAGTACAGGATGCTGGCTGACTGTTGCTGGAGGTGGGGGAGCTAAAGATCAGGGTAGGGGAAATTGAATGCAGTGTGCTGAAAGAGGGTTTGGGTTCCTGGCTGCCTGGAACATTAGACAAGAAAAATATTATATAATAATAATTCCAGTTTGATTTGGAGGCAACAGGGACAGCAGAGTGAAACCAGAGATGTTAGAAAGACCTCTTATATTTTCCTGAATGTCAAAGATCCTTGTAGAAATGAATGCAAACACATGTAGACTTGCGCCTTTAGTCTGTCTTAGCCAAAAGAAGCACCTCTATTCTTTGTTGCATCCCCTCCACAGGAGTGGCTAAGCTGCATAATAGGTAGGTAAAGAATTTGTAGTGGTTGTCCATAACGTTCTATCCTATGAGACATGTATTGGTCTTACAACAGGAAACTAAATTCATTGTTTGATTCTGCTTGCAACATTTACTGAAGGTAACAGAAGGAGATGCCATTTAAGGGGAATTTCTTGCACTACTAGCTGTTGTTAAAAGGGCCATATCCTCACAGAGACCATCCTCAGCTCAAGGAAACAGATAATAGCAGACAATCTTTTAAGAATGAGATGACCAGAGACTGCTTGCAGTCCTGGGTCCCACATTTTCTTATTTGAAGTTCAAATGATATTTACCCAAGTTTTATAAATTTTTCCCTGTGATTCCCCTGTGGTGATTTTTCATTGCTGTTCATTATTTCAGTTTATCATTCCAAATATAAGTTTCTGATTATTGTAAACCACATTTGTTATTTACAATTTAGTTGGTACATGAACATAATAAGAATATGGCCATGCTTTCCCAACAGTGGTTCAGCTGAATTCTAAAACTGTATAGGTAAAACAAAATAATTAGAATAAAGAAGATTGTAATACTTCAAATAAAAATCTAAAATCAATTTTTGGAGAAATACTTTGACATGAAACCAATACAGATTTTCATCAAATAAATCTAATAAAATATTACAGCTGACCAGATGGTGGAGCAATTACATTTCCCTAGTTCCAAATGGCTACTTACCTTAAACCTTTGGTGGACTGCTAATTAAAACTGAATGCATGACATTAATTTTTTAAATAAAAATCTCAATACATGAAAACATGAAAGAAGACAAACCCAGATAGTTTTACAAAGTAGATAAAAATGCATCAACGATTAGGACAGTTGTAACAAAATACGGAAATTGCAAAAAAGAAGGTAAAGCCAAAAATACAAAAATCTCAGCACATGCACATGTCAAACATAGTTTGGTACTACATAAATGAGCCTACAGGAGTTTAGGCGACATGCGCTCTTTCCTCATTCAGACATGGAAATTTATTGTCTGCCAGTTTATCCTGGTTTCTGGTGAAATGTAGTTTGTGCTCACATTTGACCAGCTCAATTATGGGTTGTTGTATTAACTTGCAAGCCAGGATTATAAAACCACACTTAAACTTTTAAAATACTTCCCATATTTTGTTTCTTCCCATTTTTGTTGTCTTCATCTACAAATTAAGAGGAAAAAAGGGAGATGGTGGAGTACACCTGTTCCAGGTTCGAGCCAGCTTATCTGCCAGTCATGCTGTCTTGCAGGAGGAAACTGAACTCCATTCAATTCCTCTTTCAACAACTACTAAAGAATTTAAAATGCTCATTCTTCAGTGGACTGTTTCGGAACCTACTTCAGGGGGTTTTTTTCCCAATGCTGTTGTTGTTTGGGGGCATTTTTTGAAATGTGGGACTCCTTCAGCCTTTCTCAAACTTCCTCTTGTGTGTGAACCCGCAATGGCACCAACAGACAATCAGCCTTTCTGGGGCTTGCCATGGATTTTATTATAATTTTATTAAGTATTCATTTCATTTTATATTGTCCCACAGCCCAAGCACTTTGCACACTCCATAAAAACAGACAATAAAAATACAGTAAGATGTCATAAATGAGAAAAAATTAAACAGTTTAAAACAGCTAAAACAGACAATGGCAAAGAATAACAAACAAATTCTGCTGTGAAAGACCAGGTGATCCCTCTCTCAAGTCCCCAGGTGGCTGAGTACATCTTTAAGGGCCTCAGAGAAGAGGTCTGTCTTAACCTGCCACCAAAAAGAAGAGAAATTTGGTACCAGCTGGGCTGCAGTTTCCAAATCCCTTCTCCTACCCACTCCTGTCCTACCCAAGTGTCTTTGCAATAAATTCCATCCCATAATCCTTTGCTTCCTTGCTGTCAGCATGGTTTAGTTTTGTGCTTTCCTACTGATCAGCTGAGTGTTGTGCCTTTGCTGGCTCCTGACAGAAAGCAGAAAGTTTTTGATCCCTCCTCTGCCTCTTAGCAAACCAGTACCAGCCTAAACTTGTTTTTCAAGTAAAAATGGCAAACCTTTGGTGGGCTTGGTATTTTGTCTTGTCTGTGGAGAGCATGATGATTTCTTTGCCTGCCCGAGAAGTGTGTTTCATTTATCATCCTTCCCCAGCAGCTCTCTCCACTCTCTGACAGCCACAGAAGCAACTCTCATACAGGGGTCCTTCCCCCCTCCCCACTTCTGTACTACAACTACCTGAGTAGTGGTTTGCATCCAGGCTCCCTCTTTGCCGGCTCCCCTTCTGTGTGCTTTCCTTTCGTGAATCAGACATTGCTCATGCGTCCATCTCCCCCTGCAAGCAGGTCTTCAAGAGCATTTCTTGGCTTCCCCACTCACTTACCACAATCTGTGCTGCCCACCTGGTTTTCCATGCCACATCACCTCCCTGGCCACCGTGGAGCACTTCCCTAGAGCCTTAGATCTGTTCTTTCTTATAAGCAGACAAGCTTGTGCAGCTCTTAAAAATACCTTTATTGTGAAACCAGGCCAGTGCCAAGAGCTCAGTGCCAACCTGAGCTGTTATGCAAACAGCTCTTGGCACTGAGAGAACAGTCTACTAACTTACTACTAACTTACATAAGCTTAGTAAAGCACTATGAGAAGCCTGAACTCTACGGGCCATGGATTTCGTGCATAGGGGAAGTTTTTCCGAAAAGTGATAGTGATGGAATAGGTGATCTACAAATGGAACATCCTGTGAACTATAAGAATGGGGTGCAATTATAGGTGAAGAGTGAGGTACTTAATGGATGGGGTCTTACACAGGGAATGATGCCAGATTATTTATTTATTTATTTAAAACATTTTTATGCCGCCCCCATCGCAACAAAGCCTCGGGGCGGCTCACAACAAGTACATAATATAATTGTTCTACAAACACACTTTATAAAGTACATTAATGCAAGATCTTCCATTTTAATAAAATTTTGGAGTAGTCGGCCCCATTTCTTCTTGTTGTATTTTGGACCCTTTGCTGCATGCAAACAGATGGATGAGTTCAAGAATATTTATCCTTTTAAAAAAATTACTCTTTGGCCAGAAAGGACAATAAATAAGAGAAATACATCCTGATAATATTACAGGGATTTTCTATCTTTCCCAGAAAAGAAGCCAGAAAGGAAGTCCCCTAATCAGGGATGCTGCCCCACCTGGAGGATGGACTAAATGAGCTGCCCTGGTACGTCTTGGATGTTTCCAGACCACCACCACCCCTGCCAAAAAAAAGAAGGGGTGTAGAGAATGCTTCTGTTCTTCAAAGCAGACTAGACTCGAGAACAGCTAAAAGCTCCCTCACTGGCAGAGGGGGAAAACTCACACAGTGCAGGATTTCTGAATGGTATATGGGGTTTCAAGCTGAGTGTGGTAGGAAAGGGAAGGCTTATCCACTATATTCTAACAGGGAGAATGGCTATAGGCAGAAGAGGTAATTCTCTTGCTGTAAGTCCTTTATAGGTGCTGCACTGTCCTTGCACACAGCATACACATGAGGACTGGTTCTTGATGCCCTCAGTGATGGCTGTGCAGCTATTGCATACCATGTCGCTGCTCTGAGTAGTACATTCAGCAGGTCTGCAGGCAGGGGCTGATCTGCACAACTATTGCTGGCAGTGGTGCTGTTTTAGCTCCTGCCCTTTGAAGCTGGGAATTGTTCTGAAGGAACAGTATGACAGTGGAACCAGTTGCCTAGAGAGGTTGTGGGATTTCCCACACTCGAGACATTCAGGATGAAGCTGGACAGTCATCTGAATGGGATGGAGTCACTTGGTGTCCTGAACTGAGCAGGAGGTTGGCCCTGATGGCCTTCTTGGTCCCTTCCAACTCTCCTGTATGATTCTACCCTCTTGATTCACAAGTATTGTGCAGGATGCAGGAAGCAACAATGACAAGCTGGTCCAAGGTCTTCTTCCACATCTAAAAGCATGGAAAGAGAGCAGCACAATGCCTTTAAGTGGCCAAGTGTGCTCAGCTGGAACTCTGGCAAGACTGTGGTAGTGGCTGATGGTTTTTTCTTTGGACATCCTCAGAACTTAGAATAGTGTCACAGGCCTTGGTGATGCACAAAAGCATGTTTCTAAGATTGGAGGAGTCTATTTACCGTGGTTCTTCACCCCTCCCAGGCAAAGCTCTTAAAATCCACTTGTGCAAACAATCTAGGACCCCCACTGCTTGAAGAACCTAAGAACATACTGAGCTTTCCATACTTTTTCTCTCATCACCCACCTTCATGACATCAACAAAGTGGAGCTTATTCAGAACATGCACCATCTCTCTAAATACTTCTCATGCAGTAGACTTCCTTGCTCTGGAGGTACTGCTGAGAGGGAGGTACCTAATACTAAAAGCAAGTTGATAGAGGCTCCTCTCCTCTCCTCTCCTCCCCTCTCCATCCTCCTTTCTTTTTTTCTGATAGGGATTTCTGCTTTTCTGCATGTATTAACAAACAATTATAGGCTTATTTCTGATTCTGATTTCAAAAGTATCCCAGAACAAGTGGGAAGTGCAGGGTAAACCAAATGTCATTCCAGATGTCTGTGTCTAACATCCATGTCCAATGGCTTCAAGTATGTGACAGTGCCCACCAATGGACAACACACTGATCTGCCTTAAGCTGCTCTACTACAACTGCTGTGATCGCAGCATCTCAGTTGCAGCATCTCAGCCCAAGAGGCAGACATGTGCAGCTAATGCAGACAGCTGAACCATTGGTGGCTCTCCTGCAGATGGTTCTTCCATACCATGTGCTTCCCTGTACCTGCAGCATGAAAATCCAGAAGAGCCACTACAGAATCTGCTCTGGGTATCATGTGGCAGTACTAGAAGAGCTCATCCTGGTTATCACATTGATCTGTAAGAGCTTACAGCAGTTTTCTTTACAAAAGAATTAGCTTCTTCTGCCATAAGTCAGTTCCCAGCAATTTCACTACAAGATGAGCATGATAGCAGTCATTTGCAATGAATCTTAGCTGCAGAGACAGGGGGATTTGAAGGAGAAGGGAAGCATAATTGTAGGAAGAATACATTTTGGAGTAACCTAAGGAATGTCTAACTGAGTTAGTGATGGAAAGGAAGCAGCTACTACTGATGGAAGCCCTGCTTCATGTGTTGTGGAAACACCTTAGCAGAACAGAAGCTGCAGAGCAGTCTTTATAATGTAAATTAAGTGGCAGGGAAGCAAGGGACACTGTGATCTGCAAAAGCATTATCCAGAGGACTCTTGTTACTGTCACAGCCAGAAAACTGCACTCTCCAGCCTGCATAACCTACAGGCAGCAGCAAGCTGGTTTTGGTTCAAGCATCAAGTGCTTACTTCCATTTGCTGTAGATACCTGAAGAGCAGGAGGGGATGCTTCTCAAGTAGGTGTTAATAAATGTAATGAGCGAGAGAGAGGTGAGAAATAAAAACAGAAGAATCAGAAGGAGATGCATCTGAGTGTATGATGAGAGTTATTCAAAGCCTCCAAACACTGGGCAGCCAGGCCCTGCTGACAGCCACAGTGGACCAGCCCCTGAGGTGACAGTGTTGTGCAAAGGTGAGCTGGCACTTCAGATGAGAAGCTCCACATTCCCTGGCATCACTGCCACCACCTGCCCTCTAATGAAAAGCCTGGCCTAAGCACGTGACATGGCTGCAAATACTGGGCTGAAAGGGTTCTGCAAAGCGCACCAGGGCAATCTTTTTATTATGAAATTTTGTTTTGCTGCAAGAAGGGTGAGGTAGGAACAGAACAGCAATGATAGAGTAAGAGGGAGAGTAGATGCATGTGGGTTAATGTGGAGGGAAGCAAAATTAAGTACTGAGAACCTGCCTCTGCTAAGAAGAACATGCCTGGTGTTTGATATGAAGATGTCTTTGAAGGGGCCACTCAGCTTGATAGAAATGCAGTGTAGTAGTAGTAGTAATAGCAGTAGTAGTAACGGCTGCTGGCATGGGTTGCTCAGCCGGCTGTTCAGGCTGCTTTACTTGAGCTTCATCCTTCAGGGATTTTCCCTAACTCCTTCTTCCTGTGAAGAGGCATCTCATGGCCAAGCCTAGTGGGAGTGGCTCTCCTCCCTCACCTGAGACAGATCAGGAAGAGAGTCCCGTCTTTCACATACTTCAGCTAAAGCAGCCTTTCTCACCTTGCTTTACTTTCACTTTTCCATATAAGACTTTCCCTCTCATCTCTACTGAGCATCACATTTCACCAGATTCTCTGCCATCATAACTGGATGGCAAGTGTCCCTTCTCACGACAAATGGATTTCTGCCCTTTGGGACCTTTGCTCAGCACTCCCTTCGCTGAAGTAAGAGTCCGGAATGGATGGTTTGGGCCAGCGTTAGAAGCAAAGCATTCATGAGTAAAAGCTCTGTTTCAGCATTGCCATTTCCAGCACATAATTCAAGGGTCTTCCAGCTGGACATTTACTAGGTGTTATTACTATCTAATCCTAGAAGAATCTGATTTAACCTGAGAGGTGGTGATAACTTGAAGAATAAGGAAATTTCAGCCCTGGAAATAACAGGGCTTGCTGTGTAGGAAACTCACACTGACTTGCCCAGTTGCAGTCAGAGAAGTAAGTCACTGGCATAGCTTGCCATGTTGTTCAAATGTGGGTGGCTTGCCCCACTGAAGGGGCAACAACCCTCAAACAACCCATGGACTGTTGCTGGTTTATTTGAGGGCTGCTATCCCCCACAAACAAGCCATGCCACTTAGTTCAGTGTGTTGCTTCCTTGCCACACCCTCAGCTCACATCACTTCCCCCACAATGTTTTCTAATCTCAGTTTAAACCAGCCTCTCCTACATAGCAATATAGGAGGGTGCCTTAGACATATGAAATGGTTTAGGTAGTGCATGGTATAATAAAATACCCTTGCAGCGGATAAAAACATAAGAATCCTTATATTGCTGCTGAAAAAATCTCTCTTAGAGGCTTACCCAGGGTTGAGGTGGACGTTTCAGGCACCCTTCAGAACATGGCTATCACCACAGTACAAAGCAGGAGTGCTGAGCCCTTTTGAGCTGAAAGGCTTTTGGGAGCTGCCATCCAGTGGAGCAGGGAAGGGGAGCCAGAAGCAGTGCAACCGAAAATATCAGCATCGTTTTGCTTAAAGCTCTTACTGCCATAACCAAGGTTTAGGAAAGGCATTGGAACCTTTCAGAATGTGAAGAAAAGTGCACAAAAGCTGGGAAACTACCAGCTATGCTGAATTCAGATGCTCTGCTCTACCAACCAGCCAGCCACCAGCTGAAGCCAATAATGCATGGCTGTTAGCACAGGTATTTTTTTGTGAGTGTGGCATTCATTGTGTTCCTGCCCATGAAGGCTTCCAGTGGCACACTTAGACGGCAGACCTGCAGCCTCTGGAAGATCTGTTAGGACAAATATGTCCCCCTTCAAGGGCAGAAAAAGGTGCTCCACCTTCAGAGGGGGAGATTGAGCTCAGCTCTGCCTCCCAAGGCCCTGAGACTGCCGCTGTAACATCTGGAATAGTAAACAGGGCAGGTCAGGGGGGAGGCGTGGGAAGAGTGACATCTCCGTGTCTCTGACACGGGGATAAATTACCCTGGAGCTGGTGCAACTAATCCTCAGCCCAGAACTGAAAAGAAGGGATAGGATCGATGCTCCTCCCTCACATCCATCCTGAGTGATGCACTGAACATGAGTCAGCTGTGTGGTATTTATTTATTTAAAACATTTGTATGCCGCCTATTGTGCCATAGCGCCTTTATGCAGCTCACAATCAGAATTAAAAACCATTATAAAATTGGTTTTTCACTAAAAACAACAGCAACAATAAAAATACAGATAAGGCTCTGTGGTTTTGGATATTAATTTTTTTTTTAAGGTAGGTCTTTGCCTGGCATTGAAATGAATATAAGGACAGTGCCAGGCGAATCTGACCACAACATAGTAATTAAGAGTATTTTCTTCAGATTGCATTAATCAGATCATGGTTGCCAAGTCATGGCAAGAAGTAACACTACCATGGCATGCCCGATTCTGGGAGCTGCACTTTAACAAGGACATACATAGACTAGAACAGGCTCAGGGGAAGGTAAATCACTAGATCCTTGCTGTGGAAAATGGGCCCTGTGAGGAGCTGGGTATGTTTAGGCAGAAGAAGAGAAGACTCGGTTGAGGGAGGAGCATGAAAGTCCACATGGATGTTCTGTCTCTGCTGTCCCCCTGGCAGGGCAGGATCAGAGCAGGCAGAATTAAGTGACAGAAAAGTAGATCGAGGTTGAACATTAGGGGAACCATCTGGATGGTGAGAACACTTGAATAATGGATCCAATTTGTTAGTAGGGTGGGGGAGTTCCCGCTTGCTGGCAGTGGTGCAGCTACGGCTGGGCATCAAAGCCAAAGTCCAGCACTACTGAGCCTCCTCCACTGCAATGACCAGCTTCAGTGTAGCAGATACAGGAACAAGTTCTGTTTAACTTCTGTAGACTTGATTTCTGTAGTCATGAACAGGGGATTAGATTAGATGGCCTAGAAGACACCTTCAAATTCTCCCACACTAGAGACATTCAAAAAGAAACTGGGCAGCCATCTGAGTGGGATGGTGTAACTTGGTGCCCTGCAACATCAGGGTGTTGGATCCAATGGCCTTCATGACTCCTTCCAACTGTACTATTCCATGATTCTACAATATTCCAGGGATGTACAGTTGTTGATGATTCTGTTTCGTGGATGGTCAACCATCTTTGTTCCATTGTTTGATCATTCACAGAATCAGTTTCTTCTCCATTTCCTGAACTTCCATTTGCATTGGAAAGTGCTCACTTCTGCAAATGAGGTGGTCTGAAGCACACAAAGCCCCCCAAAATGTGCATTTTCCTGTTTTAGCCTAAAGGGGAACTGTTCATTTTTTATTGTTGTTGTTTTCCATATTTTTGTACAAGTAAATTCACACACTGTTCTGAAATGTAAAAAAATAAAACAAAATTGCCCACAAGCCCATATCACTCAGAAAAAGCAAGGGTGCTACAAAATTCATGGGTTAGATCCATAAAACGTCAATCTCATTTGAATCCATTGTCGATATATATACTGCTTTTTGAGGGAAACTTGTTTCATGCTCTTATTTGTATGAAATACTTTTGCTTTCAAAATAGTTCCATAAGTAGAAGGCATCTTTGACATCACCTCTATGAAGTAAGAATTCGCTACCTGAGGGTGTATGTGCCAACGAGCAACATGACAGGTGATACAAAACCTGAACTAAGCCCGCCACATCTCAACATGGCTCTTCGTTTAGCAATGGAGTGCCATGGTTTGCATAGATAGGGTAGAATGAGTTACTCACCATTCCTTATGTTCTGCAACAGATTATTACTGGGGGGTTTTAGCACACCCTCCGGCTTTCCTTGTTATTAAATATAGAATGTTTATGTAGCTTGTAGAAAAACAGCCAAGCTTTTTAATCTAAAAGCTTCACTTTTCCTGAAGTGAATTTTAGAAATTTTAAACATTTTAGGAATGTCTCTTTCAGCTGAGACACTTAAGAGCGCCCTGTTGCTGTCACTGTTCAAAGATTCCCAGACTCTACTGTATAAGTAGTTCATTTGTACAACATCGTTGCACTTTGCCAGAGATGAGAGCTCAGCAGGAGACTTGTCAGTGCGGCGAACAAGTGCACTGCTCTTTTAAAGCAGAGATGTGATACCCAACTTCTTGTACAGCTCTCAGAGCAGCCAAGAAAAATAAACAAAGACTTGGAGTAATCAGCTAAAATGGCCTATTTCTTTATAGCCAGCACAGCTCGACAATGAAAACATTAAGCCACCATTGGTACATTCACCAGGAGTGTAAAAGAGCCCAGGGCAGGAGTGGTGTGAATCCTTTCCTTCCACCATGCTGAAAACATCCATGCCAGCCACACTAACAGCTGATGGCAGAGAAGCCCAGTTCGCAGGATTCTTTCCTGCTCTTTCGAATGGTGATCACACAAAAAGAATGGTTTTCCACCAGACCCGTGGAAATTCATGTGCAGACTAAAGCTCACACGGCAACCTACCTGCTTTTGGAAAAGATCTTGGCACCACATGCTGCACTTTTCCATAACATTACTTCAGCCTCCCCCAATTTGGTGCCTCCCAGGGATTTGGTCCTCAAACTCCATCAGACCCAGTCAGCATGACCAATGTCCAAAACTTCTGGAGGGCACCAGTTTGAAGTAAGTTGTAAGACTGACCTGGCTAAGCACATACACCGTGAAGTTGCTTTGAGGAGGGTTGCACACTGCAATTCTCAGCTTCTTAAGCTGGACCACTGCCCAAAGTTGATTTAAGGCACTCCATGAGCCTCAAGTGGCAGAGATGGATCAAGAAGAACCCCCAAGCTATGATCCTGCTATTCTCAGCACAGAGAAAATTGTACTGAACTTATTTAAGGTTTTTGTATGCCATCCCAATTACTAAAAAAGTCTCTGGGTGGCTTACAAAGAGCAAACCAAAAAACAGAACCCAGGGCAACAACCCGCCCCCACAAAACAAAAACAAAAACTTACCTACTCTGTAACTGTTAAAAATGAGGAGCCTATCAGAAAAAAAAAATGGAGCATGCCAATTTCCATTTCTCTGTTTTGCATTCTACTGATCTTAAATTCAATTTATCCTGAAGTTTGATAATGTTTAAGCTTACATGTTTGTGTGCATTTCTCCTAATTCACGTGTTCCTACATGCAATTTGTTTACAATACAATAAATTCCCATCCCTGTTTGATATACACATTTCGGGATATTTGATAACTTGAGAATTCCTTTGCAAAATTCAGAGAAGTGCAAATTTTGAAGGATGACAGTTTTGATTTATGGAATGGTTTAGATTGGTTTGGTGAAACTGGGTCAGTTTCCAATACAGTTTGCATGTTATCATAGAATCTTAAACTAGTATAGTTGGAAGGGGCCATGAAGGCCATCGAGTCCAACCCCCTACAGTTGCAGGACACCATGTTACACCATCCCACTCAGATGGCTGTCCAGTTTCTTTTTGAATGTCTCTGGTGTGGGAGAGCCCACCACCTCTCTAGGCAGCTGGTTCCACTGTTGTATTGCTCTGACAGTGAGGAAGCTTTTCCTGATGTCCAGCCTGAATCTGGGTTGTCACAGCTTGAATTGATTTTTCCGTGTCCTGCACTCTGGTATTAATGAGAAGAGATCTTGACCTTCCTCTTTGTGACAGCCTTTGAGGTACTTATAGGGGAGTATCATGTCCCTGCTCAGTCTTCTCTTCTCAAGGCTGAACATGCCCAGGGTGATGGCCAGAAAGCACAGACTTTGCTTTAGACATGCATGCTTTAAGCAAAATCATCACTTTTTGGCCAACACTGAAGCAACTTTGGCAGCAGTGAGTATGGGCGGCTGGCGTGGGAGACACAAAAGGCCGGAGGGGCAGATGTGGTCTGTAGGCTGTGTGCTGCTGCCCACTCCTGGTGTACATGAATGCACAGCATGATTAATAGATGCCCATCTCATTCCTGTCGTTCCTGGATGTTTGTCATGATCTCTTTGTTGTTGTTGCTTCGTTCTTATTTTAACATCAGATGTTGACTTACAAAACTGCTTTGGCTGCCTTCCTAAGACTGAGTCATTTCCTATATTTGAAAAATGATAGTCAAACATTTTAATATCAACCCTTCTCTGGAAATTTCTTTGCCATGGGATATTGACAGATTATTTATGGAGCTCTAAAACACTCTGCCAAGGACTTTTTCTTCTATTAAATGGCAACTCAAAAAGTAAGCCTTTGCTGAACACAATGAGACAAGCACACAAGGGTTAAATTCTGACTTCAGCTGCAGTCACAGAAAGAGACTGAAAACTGGAGCGGTGAGGCTGCAGAGTGAGGTGCTGGCCTCCTCCATCCAGGGGCTGCCTCCAGAACTACAGCAGGGGCTCTGGAGAGCCCCACTGGCTGCTTTCCTGCTGTGGCACTTGTGCAGCCGGAACGTGACTGGCAGTGCCCCCCCCCTTCTTCCCTCACTGTGCATGGCCAGAAGAAACAGCTGGGGGGGGGGGGCGGTCCTGTGAGTTTTTGCAAGATTTGCACAAACTCACACAAGAGCTCCCCAGCTTCTTACTGTGCTACATAGAGCTGAAATGGCAGCCGCAGCAAACGGAAAGGTAAGGTGGGATGCAGGCTGGATGAGGATTGCCGCCATGATGCAGCAGTGGATCTTCTCTCTCCTTAGGTGGCGTCAGGCCTCTTCCCTGAACTAGTTTTACTTCGTACAGCAGGAAACTTAAAATTTCCCACCAGTGACCCTCCCAAGTCATTGTGTGAAACCTGAGCTGATGAATACCTCGCAGGCTCTGCTTCTGACCGTGCTTCTGCTGCTGCCCGCCCGGGGAAGTTCGCTGGGGTGGTGCAAAGGGGAGCACCCTCCAGGCAAAGGGAAGGCTCAGCTGCACTGGTACCTCAGGCTGTGACATTCATCTTGAACGCTGATCTTGTCTGTTTCCCGGGGCGGGGGCAGTTCAGCATGATTGGACATAATAGTTTTCTGTTGGTTCCTATGCTGATATCCCAGCTAGTGCAACAAAGACTGCATCTAGACATCTAGCCTATGCATTCAACAAATTCAATTCAAGCCAGTTTTATTGTGTATAATCCTTGGTCATCATGATATAGCAAGGAGAAAATATTACAAAATCAAAAAGTGAAAGATTAAACATAGATTAAAGAAAAGAGCAGATATTTCATGACTAAGGTATTTAAATCAGTGTTAACTTCATAATACTGATTTCCATCTTCTATAAAAAAAAAAAAATCTGTGAATGTAATGACCTAGAGATACAGGCAATAAAATTGGCTCAAACTAATTGATTTCTTTACATCCCATAAATTTAATAATTCTCTCTCACATGAATCCATGTGAATTGTGGCCTATAGGTTTGCTCATATTTTGAGGTATATCCTGACATAACCATATCTGGGTTAATTGGGACAATTTTGCAGTAACAGATACACTAAACTTACAAACTGCTACTAGTGGTGTTACGAATTTGATATTGATCTTCGTTCTAAATGAAATCAGAAACTTTATGTAGGGAAATCTATTTTATCTTAAATATCAAACTATCTGAGCTGTTGTAGCACAAATGTCTATTCACATGGCTCATATAAGGCCTGAAATGAATGATGACTTTTCCAGGTCTTATATGAGCCATGTGTTTCTGTGGATCAGGAATGGGCAGAAAATTGATTCCAGATGTTTGTGACTTCAGCTCCCACCTCTGGTGATGCTGGCAGGAGCTTCTGGAAGCTGAAATTCAAAACATTCTGTCTGCCCCTAGCAGAGATGTCTTGAGTACTGGATAGTGCAAGCAGGACTATTTTGGCCCTGGCACCTCCAACATACGCTCTGTCAGTGAGTTCTGGCCCTTCCCTTCTGATTGCAACTCTTCATGCTCTATGGGACAGTCACCCTCTAGACTCTGCCAACTTGCAACATACCCCCTTGGATCCTGCCTCCTAACTAAGCTCAGCCACTATTTTGCTCACCATCACTGGTAGCAATCCAGTTTCCAAATGCTCAGATGAAGCATTGATCAACCTGATGATGGGAAATAGGTCATTATCTATTGAGATCCAAAGCTGTGTTCACATACATACATGGGGATCTGGAAAAGCAGTTTAATCTGAGAACAGAGGGAAGGGTAGATCAGATAGCCTCTACTTTTCCTGTGGCTTCTCCTTTTCACAGAGGAATTTGGCAGGGTTGTGTCAGCATGCCAGGAATAGGGAGGATTTGGGGCAATTCATTTGCCAAAAGAGGAAATACATTACCCAAGAAGAGGACAAAAGAGGACATCAATTTGCATAAAATGCACATGTACTAATTTATGTGTATAAATGCAAATATAGAAATAGCTATTGTTATGTAAATAGAAATACAGTATATTTCACCACAGTGTAGAAGATCTGTTTAGCCTAGCATCCAGGTGCTTGCTGTTTATGAACAGTGGTTCTTATGGTTCTTTACCTATAAACTAAAATTAAGCTGGGCAGTGCTTCAGATAAAGAACAGCTTCAAATGCAGGGTGGCTCTCTGACAGTACTTCAGATAGAGGACTGTCAAATTCAAATTCTTTATTACAATCAGAGACCAGCATAATGGAGGACTGTCTTTAGTAAAAGGCGACACAAAGCTACCTTAACCAGGACAAGTTGCTGCCGCTGAGGTCTTTGCTCATTAGCAATTCCAGGCACAGGAGTTTTGTCAGGGAAAAAAGGTTGGCATGTTATTAGAAGGGGTACTTTATATTTCCTGTCCTTCAGAAGAAAGTGGCCATTAAATGTTGCCTTGGACTGCTACAACCCACAGAATGCAAAGCGTGAGGCAGAGACCTCATACTGCAGGAGATGTACGCGTTGTATGCAAGAAGACAGCCACTGAGATCACCTTCTGATAGAATTGTGTTGAAAAGAATATGTATGCAGCTGGCTCATTTCCTAGTGTCCTTTTGTTGACTTGAACCCACGGTTTCAAAAAGCAGTATCTAGAAATGTTGATGAAGTTTGGGAGCCGGTTTTGGCACCTAATGCAGGTGAAAAGCCACGTATTGATTACTTACAGAAAGTTAAAATAAAAGCAGTTTCTTTCCCCATTTCTACACATTGCAGCTTTTGGCCTATCCACTCATAGCTAAAAAGCATTCTTTCCTGATAATCAAGCTTCAGCTGCCTGAATTGCAGGCCGGGCCTCTCATCTTGAGCTCTGCTGAAGAGCTTCTTTAATTAACCATTATACCACAGATGTTATTGATTTTTTTTTCCAAATCTGGTTGAAACATCATTGTGCTGGATCATCGCCAAGGCTAAGGCCTCAATTTTTTGTGTGCTGCTTTTTACTCCTTCTGCATACCTTATTAGTCTCTATGTCTGTTAAGTGCAAGCCATAGTATTAACTCAGAAAATATGAAATTGATTTTTAGCCTTGCAGCCCTGATCGAAGGGTTTCTAATTTGGAATCTGAAAACCTTGAGCTGTTCAGAGGCCGTCGGACTACATGCTTTGTAGAAGTCGGATCATGGACTCTTCCTGTTTGTTTCATGGTCTGCAGGATAAAATTTCTTGCAAATAAGAATAGCCTGTACAGACAATGCACTATGGCACATTTCTGCAACATGGCTAACAAGCTGAACCTCAGCCCTCACAAGACTGAGGTGCTGTTGGTGGGTGGCTCCTCTGACTGGATGGAGGTGTACAACATGTTCCAGATGGGATTGCACTCCCCATGAAAGGGAGAAACCTACACTCCAGTAATGTCTAAGCTGGACTGCTGCAATGCACACTGCATGGTGCTCTCCTTGAAGATGGTTCAGAAGTTGCAGCCTGAGCCAGAATAATAACTGGGAAGTGTTGGTCCAACCATGTAAGACCAGTTCTGCCCTGCTTGCATTGGCTGCCTGTATGCTTCTGGGCCTAATCCAAGATGCTGGCTTTAACCTATAAAGCCTTTCATGGCTCAGAACCACAGTGCCTGTCATAGCTCTTCGCTAAACTACAGTCCACCTGGACACTACGTTCAACCTCCGGGGCCTTCCTCTGAGTGCTGAGCGAGGCTCAGAGGATACTGGCAAGTGGGAGAACTTCTCGGTGGTGGCCCCCATGGAATGGCCTGCCCACTGTGGCTGGTCTGTCACCAACCTTGCCATCTTTGTGATGCCAGGTTAAGAGGGCCCTTTAAGCCAAGGCTTTTAATGATATACTTGGTTATCCAGGGGCTCGAAGGGATTGCACATCTTAAGCATTGCTCTTTTACAGCACCATGCTTCACTAGGCGTCTTAGACAGTTCTTAATGTTTCTTAGACAAGATTTTGTGGTGTTTAACCGTATTTTATTGTTATGTACTGTTGTTATGTACTGTTATGTACTGTTGTTCATGCAAGTTAATATTTATATCATACCTTTCTATTAAAATAATAAGCAATGTAACTTGCAATAAAGGTAATATAAAAGTTGACAATAAAATTATGTATTGTTAAAAAAGCAAAACCAACATTCCATGCTGTAGTTCAATTTTCTGGTTTTGAGCAGATTTCCAATGAAAATTATTTACCAATTTAAGTATTAGTGGGAAGGTGTTGGAGGTTTTTTAAATTTTATCAATTTAAATCAGCTTTAGAATCCAAGTGGTTTTAAAATTAAAATCATTAGTTTTATCAAGTGATTTATCACTGTGTATCAAACGATGTTTAAAACCGTTCAAGGAGGGACTGCAGTAACAGAACATATGAGCAGCATGCAGGTGGTCCCCAGTTCAACACTTGGCATCTCCAAGGAGGGTGACGAAGAAATCTTGCCTGGAACACCAAAGAGATGCAGGCAGTGCTGACAATACTAGACTTGATGGACCTGATTCTGCATGCAGGAGCTTCCTCTGTTGAAATAGGCATATCAAAGCCACAGAACGAACAAGTTACAAAACATCTGAGTATTTCAGTCACAATCATACTGCATTGTGGGCCTTTTGTGGCTGGTTAAACCATCACCATCACGACACATCCAAAGCCAGCACTTAAAGCCACTTTCGTTAGCAGTACAATGGAATTCCCATGTATGTAGATGTCACCCCACACACACACACCTCCACAATGCGGGACAATCATGCCCTGTTTAAAGACTGGCTCTCTTTTACTTGGTGCGCAGGCATAGAAGCTGTTTATTCAGCAGCACCTAAATGACATGGGTGCAGAATGGAAGACGCCTTTGAACCTCTACCACTTCTGCGAAGAAAGTGAGCCAAGAGCAGTAGGGGAGGGTTAATTGCAGAAAAATTGGCCAGGTTGAGGCAACTCACCCACAGAAGCAGGGAAACTTGCAATCTCTCAGCCAAACAACTGTCTGATTAGTTCCCCAGTGTAGAAGAAATGATCAGGGCCGTGCTCATTCATGGGAAAGTCAGTCCTGCAAGATGATGCTAAATGTGTGGTGGGAACACCAGCATAATTCACCCTTGCAGCAGACCAGAAATGGCTCATTTAGGAACACGATCCTCCAAAGAATCTGAGGCACAATCCTATCAAAGCATATTCAACAGAAACTGCATCTCTGATTGCCTGCCTTGCTCAGCTAGCTCAGACTCTGAGCCAAGATAAGGTGGCAAGCAGCAGAAGCCTGAATGTAATGTGCATCTTTGCTGAAAGGCAACTGCTGCAAACATGTTGCAAAAGCAATGTGATTTAACTGCACTGGGATGAGACATTCTGCCTTTTCAGTTCTTCCATTTTTGTTTTAATCTTGGTACCTACTTTATTCTGCTTTAAACTTTCAGGTTTGTATTATGGTTTCCTATGGTATTGCATTTTATAGTTTTCTTATATACTACCCAGAAAACTTCAGCTAACAGGTGGCATAGAAATGTAACTTGGAAGTAAAGCATGGCTGAAGAAGAGCCCTGTAAGCAACAGGAGTAAAAGGGGATAAAGATGAAGATGGGAAAGCCAATCAGGCCAAGGCAAAAGACAAGGAAGGGAGCAACAGCAAGTGCTTGGAAGAACAGACTTTGGGAAGCAGAATGAAAACAATGGCCATTCAGCAAAGGTAGTAGTCAGGAGAAGGAGATTATGCTTGGGCCAAGAGACCTGTGATGAATCATGCATAAGGAGAATGGGGCAAGGCAATGGAGCATTGAATCTGTCAATGGAAAAGTAGAGTGTGATCACAAAGCAAGTATCACCAAGCAAAGGACACAAATGGACACGAAATTTTCTTAAAACTGAAGTGTGGTTATTAAAACACATTTAGAACAAGTTACAATAAAATACAGCTTACCATAGTGGAGACACTGAAGAGGTGACCTGCATGTCCACACAGGTGTTCAGTGCTGATGAGCAGCTTCAAAACACCTTCCTCTTCTCCCTTAGGGAAACTCTCTTTATCCTTCAACAAGATCTGGGCTGGAAAGCCCTTCAGACAGAGGACTGTGCTTTGTCAAGAAGGTCACCTGGGCATTCTAGGAAGAAGAAGGGATGGTGGAGTGAGCAGGCCTTTTTGTTTCCAGATAGTGATGTCATCATGGTAGTAACTGGGGCAGCTGTTCAGTGCCCGCTCAGCAAAATGAGCAAGAAGGGCCCAAATGCAGCAGGGCAAGGCTACCACATTTTGAAGCAAGTCTGTTAGTGAACAGGTAATAATAAAGATTAAAAGACCATTAACTAAAGTGCTTTTTCCCAGAAGGGGGAGATATGCCAACATGTCAATGCAGGAAAAGAATACCCATTCTTTAGCATTCTTAGGTCCAATTTAGTTTAAAATTAATTAATATTCATTTGTTCATTTACAATGGTGTTAGCTCACTGGGTTACTAGTTTTGTAGGTGCTTGAAAATGCAGGCATATTAGTCATAGTATCATTCTAATTGTCAACTCAGCTGCTATTAGACACTGCAAAGAGTGGACGTCTGTGCATCAACAGTGAGGTTACAGCATACCTGTGGAAACCCCAGGGTTTTTTTGTGGGGGGGCCAGAAAAAGCCCATAGGAAGGAACCTCAAAAACAGCCAAAGGAAGCATACACATATGCAGTGGTTATAGAATTATAACTATAAAAGTGGTTATAGTCTCTGTTGTGTGCCTGGGTGGAGGTGGGATGTGTGTATGTGTGATGAGGTATCCTGAAAGAACCCATGCCTGGCTGCTTGGTTAGTTAGAATATCGAATAAGTCTAGTCCACACTACAATGTTTTGTTGCAGGTCCCACCTGTAACGCTCTCAAATTCCAAACATTGACCCCAGGATGCACTGATGAACTGAATTTAATTTTTAAACCTGCTGAATCAACAGTTCATTTGAGCAGCGGGAAGCATGGATGCAGCCAACCTTGCAAGTCTGACATCACGAATCTAAAGACAGTTAGTTGCCTGGATGTAAGTCCAACTGATTGCTACACAAATGCACGGTTATGTTATGTTCTTTTTTCTGGAAAAAGTACATGTAAGATTGCAGGTTTTATTACGATAACATCCTCTCTCTGCACTCCAGTTCAGATATGTTTGTGCACAGGTGTTTAATTCAAGGACTGAGGCTGCGATCCTGCGCAGACTGACTGGGGAGTAAGCCCCATTGAACTTAGCAGAACCTTCTTCTAAGTACCGTGCATAGGATTACACTGATGATCACCGTGAATCTTAACATTTCTGATCAGATTCCTGTGAGTTTAGCAATATGTCATTTCAACATAATTTGAGGGTTTAAAAATATGGCAATAGTGCCTCTCGACCTTTAGGGGGGAAATCACATGGAGAAAACAGTGCAGAAAAATGTTTATTTACTCTACTCAATCCCTGTTCCTTCCTAGACCCAGTCGTTCTTACAACAGGGAACTCGTGCATGTCGCTTTCATTCTTCAAACAAGAGCCAGACAGGGCTACTTGAGCGGAAGAAACAATGACCTCCAGTCTATCCTATGCTTGAGTGATAAACAACAACGAAGCCCTCTTGACAAACTCTGACATGAAGAGTGGAATCTTGCTGCTCAATATGTCTGCCGAACATAAGTTAGAAAAAGAAAAGATCATCTTGTAAACAATTAATTAATGTTTGCCATGAATTATCATTTTTTACTTCCTCCTCGAGAGGCTCAAAGGGAATAAAAAACGCATTTTTGCAGGTGGTGGCATTCAAACGAAGGGCAATCAAATGTTTGAGAGCAGGGCGCAGCGCTTTGAGTCTCTAACAGTGAATGATGCTAGGATTAGAGCGCAGCAGGGGGTTGAGGGCTTCAGGTGTGAAGCTTAATGTTTGTGATCAGCAAAAAAAAAAGTCTTGAATTTATCTAAACTGCTCTTCTGCTAACAGTACTTCTAGCACATAAATGTTCTGAAAGTGGCAAGTGTTCTCATTGCTCTTCTAAGGCAAACATGATCTGCATTTGAAAGGCGCATCCCTCTTGCCTAATTTAGAATGTGCATCACAAAGAGTTAGATGATGACCCCAAAACAGATCTCTCCCTCTCTCTCCCGCTCTCCCCACCCCTCTGTACAGGCATATAATTCATAATAGTTCGTATTGGGTAGATGATAGATACAGACAGATATATAAATAGATATTGTTATACGATCAGAGCTGAACACTTCCAAGTCTCGGTATGCTACTCTTCCCTGATTTCTACAGAGCACACTTATGTACTTCCCACTTTCTGCAGTTACCAGAAATAACTGATTATAATCTGGGATCTTTTGACTTTACATGTTATTCATGAGTCTTCATTTTAACAACTCAGGTCCTGCTCATGGAACATTTGCACCATTTCGAACTCATTTAATGTCCCCGGTGCATATGTGTACCCACACTTCTCCATTTTTTACTTAGTTAATTAATAAGAAATTCTTAGTTGAGAAGTGTAGCAGAACATTTCTAAATATATGATATGCTCTACACATTTACTACTAATATTTGAATGTCCTGCCAGCCAAGAAGGACAAGAGATTCCCCATTCATTCCAATGGAGGGACAGCTCTGTGCATACATCCTTTTGTGCAAGTGGAAGTGCTCCCATCATTGAAGTTAATGGTAGTCTCCACTTTGTATGCAGACCAGAAAATATATTATTGGGCTCTTGATCAAGAACTTTGGCTGTAATCCATGAAACAATTAGACCAGAGTACTTGCACACTCTTCAGTCTAATTTAAGTGTAAGAGAACTGGCCTGTTAGATGGAACAAGCAGGGAAATGAAAAGCATACATTTCAGCCCTCTGCTGGATGATAACCAGGGAAAAATATTGTGAGGACTCTGGACTCTTAATGTTGTAGCATTACTCAGGAATTTCACTTGCTTCAGCTGCAGTACATTGAAATAAATTGCACTGATTTTATTTGGATTGAAATTCATATTGATGTATTTGTGGTGATAGCCTGAATGCATTTGGAAATGGGTACTGCCCTGCTAACCTAAACCTTTATCCACATGGTTCAACCATTCATAGTACCATTAAAACATCCTTGAGTGCCAATTTATCTTGTTTTGTAGTGCTATGCAGAGGTAGTTCTTCATTTGTGCCGTATTTAAACTCATACACTCTAGCAAGGTAGGAGACTTACCATCAAGCAGCAGTCCTAAGCTTCTAGCAATGTTTGGACTGTTTGTCATGGTCTGATAGGACCTAATGAGCCAGACTTCATGGTAACTGACTGTGATACTAACCATGTGGATTTCTGTGCATTGTGTCAACTGGAAATCAGGGTTCTTGCTTTTCTAAGAAGGAAATGATATTTGCATGCTGCTCTTCAGGTAATTTCTTTGCAAGTCATTATATCTGACAGCAGTGGAATTTACATTAGAAGGGCATAAAGTGCTACACCCACTTACCTGAGAGTGAGCTTTATTGACCTCAGTGGGTCTTGTCTTTGAGTGCAATTCCATACATTTTCAGACAGTGAAATGTCCTACAACTCCCAGCATTCCATCTTCATCCATGATGTTGGAGAAGGCTAGGAGTTGTAGAACTTTTTTCTACCTATATAGGATAGCATTACTTAGCATTGCAGCCAAAGGTAATTTCTTAGATGTTCAAACTCTCAACAGTTCTCTAAGGACAAATCATTGAAAATATTAAGGATGCTTGAGCAATCTGATCTTTGCAAATTCCTATATGAAATGACTTGATTCAGACCTTTCGGTCTAATGTGTAGAGGAAAATTTATCAATTCTCTGGTTTTTTCACTTCTACAAACATTGTTTTTATTTATTCCATGTCTGTACTGCCAAATAGCCAAAGCTTCCTGGACAGTTCACAAAAAATCAAAACATCACAGAATAGAATAGAATACTTTTAAAAGTGACCAAAACACAGTTCTCAATAGTCAGTTTTAAACATAACAAAATATGCCCCGAAATACCAATTTGAAGGAACCTGCATATTTAAACATGTATTCAACTACTTATTTACATATTTTGAAAAGATTGTTTAAGCAGTTGATAAATAAGATAAAGTAAAGAATAGAATCACTGGGGAAAATGCAAAAGTCATGTGGTGTGGAAATAAACACAGAATCATACTAGTTTGCCCTTCCATAGTAAACATGTATCATTGAATGCTTTTACACACTGGGATCTCAGTCATGAACAGAACGCTCTCCTGCATGTCCTCTCAGAAGGAAGCCCCATGGGGCTCCCCTTCCAGGTACCTGTAGGATTACAGCCTTAAAATGCTTTAGTAATTATATCCGGTCCAGTAATGTCTGGATGCTCAATGCGACATTTTCACTATTTCCAGAAGTAGAACAGCTATCTATCTAGCAACAAATGGAAGGGCTCTGTCCTCTCTTCTCTGATGTTCCAGTTGCTAATACTCCTTTCTCTCCTCCGATAATGGGGCCCATTCAGTAGAAGACCCCACAATGATTTGGTTTCCTCTGAGAATGGCAGGCAGCTTTCTCCACAAGCCGCCATCCTGTGGCCATGCTGCAGCCCAAGAGAGACACCGTGCTGGGCCCTGGGACTTGCCCTTGCCAGTCAGCTGCTGTTTGAACTCAGTCCTGACTGCAAAATCAAAAGTGGGCCCAAGGAAAGTGGTAAACAGTGTGCACTGAGGCTTCTGAAGGCAGCTGATGCCTCATTTGGGGTGACATGTTGTGGCTGATGAGTGTGGATGATGTGGGGTTTTCGATAAGTGCCTCATCAGTATCCTCATCATGATCGTGTTGCTCAGCCACGGTGTGTGCCCTGACTTGATTGTAATTGCTTGAATCTGCTCCTGCTGCTCAGGAGCGCTCAGTAATATGCAATAAAACAGCAAGAAGCGAATGTTAACCATCTGAGTTCTGACACGGCTGCTTGGCAGCTCAGGCGCTCCAGGGAGAGAGAGCGATGGTTGGGTAGGTCTCACCTACGTACATTGTTAGAAGCCTCTCTCTGCAGTGCCTGCACTGTATGCATATAACGTGCATGCATTTGAAAATATTGAATGCATTCACACAGCCCCAAGCATTTAAAAAGGCTGAAAACAGCATCAAGGTTCTTTCCTGGGAGCTTTCTGTGTCAAGTCAAGCCAGATTCTTAGAACAGTTATCTTCAAATCGATTGCATTTTCTTAAGTTTGCCTGTTCAACTATTAGTTACCATACAACTGCCTCAGGATGCAATAGACTATGGGTTAAATCCAGTGTGGGTTCCATTTCGAGTAAACCCATTGAAATGAATGGGACTTTCGTTAGGTTTGACTAACTTCAGATCTGGGCAAATAGTGGTTAGAGGGCTGAACTCAGGATGAGTAGGTTCTTGTTCCTCCTCAGCCATGAATCTCCCTGGGCATCTTTGGTCCAATCATTGATGCTCAGTCTAACTTCATAGTGAAGGGAGTCTTATTGGCTAATGTGGAGAGATAGAAATCAATCAATCAATCAGTCAAACAATCAAACAAACAAGATAAAATACAGGGTGAGGAGCATATAAGCCAGTCATGCAAGGGCAAGCAAGGTGGGATATAAATGTAATAATAAATAACTTAAGCCCCATTCATTTCTATGGAGCGACACTAAGTAGTACAGAACTTTGAAGGAGTTGAATTTTAAAGGAGCTTCCCATTTTGCTGAAGGCTATCACCAAGTTGGGTTCAGCACCGTCAACAGCACCTTAAAAGATCCGAGGCAAGCCCAGGTGGATACACGGCTTCCCTGCCCTTGGAATCAGCATGGGCAGTCCCCGTGGTCCTGAACCCACTCGCCCTCTGTGCTCGCTATTCAGGGTGGGTGGTGGGTAGCAGGGATCAGCCATGCAACATATGGATAATGTCACAGGTGTAGTACAAAGAAGGCTCTTTCCCTTCGCACCATTGTGAGCAATGATGCCCAAGGAAGACCTTCTGAAGATGACAGTGGCAATTGGGGTGAAACTTAGGAGAAATGGGTTGCCTTCAGATAAACAGATCCTCTTCAGGGCTTTAAGGGCTGATACCAATGCACAACACTCTCATTTCTGGCTCTAATTCTGTTTGCTGCTTCATTATCTTGGCATTTGTTAGTTGGTTTTAGCATTATTGAAAATATACTTGAATGCCCCTGTTAGGGCCAAAATGTTCTTACAAATAAATACATATACACTTCCTTAGCATCCACATTGGGATCTATCTAGGTACCTGACAGAAGGTCAGTTTTTGTCACCTGATACCAATAATTTGCTTGAAGGGCCAGGTCCCTGGATGCAGCCCTGTCTCCTCCACAGTGCGGGTTCATGTGTGTACTTTAATTTATTTATCTATGTCTGCAAGTCTGCTCCATGGTGCCAGCCATAACCTATAAACCCTTATGCAGCCAGGGACCACAATACCTGACCAAGCATCTTTCCCAGCCTGAACTTAGCAGGCACTGTGATCTGCATCATGCTCCTTCCACTGAATGCTTCCCCTGATGACCTTCCCAGGAGTGGCTCCCGGATTATGGAATGCTGGCTGGAGGGTGCTAACACTGTCATCTTTCTGCTGCCAGGATAAGACTGTCTTCCAGTCCCAGGTATTTAGCTAGATATTTTATCTCTAATATAGATATATATTTACCTTTTATTGTGATGTGGACTTCTTTCCCTCTCCCTCTCCCTCTCCCTCTCCCTCTCCCTCTCCCTCTTCCTTTTAGTGAGACATTTTTGCCCGGCAGCTTCTGCAGTTGGGAAAAAATGAGAAGGGAGACAAGTCCAAAACCAAAACCAAGATATGTATTGTTAGGTATGTATATGTATATGTATATGTATTGTTAGGTATTTAAAACATCAGACCTCTTTGGATGTTTTAATGTAAAATGATACAAATCTTTCTACAGATCAGGGCCATTCCATGGGGGTGGGGGTGGGGGTAGGGGAAGAGGCCTATTCCACATGCCACAAATTCTGCATATAGAAGCCTGAATGCTGGATTCAAGCCAATAATGGTGCCACTTGGGAGACCAGGCTGCTTTGAGGACTAGGTAGGTATTTCTGTCAAAACCTGGCAGAGCTGCTGAGTAAGTGAAATAAAAGTAGGACAACATGTCACTCTCAGAATCACCAAGATTTTTATTTTTTTTAGATTAGGTTCATTGCATTCTGCTTTTGCATGAATTTCAGATACATTTTAATAACTTAGGCATTGATATCCCCAGCATCATCCACCCCACTGTTTTAAAGTATGCATTTTTGATACCTATTGACAATATTTATTTATTTTTATTTATTTTATTAAAACATTTATATGCCGCCCCATTCGCCGAAGCCTCGGGGTGGCTTACAACATAATAAAAATTACAATAATAACAATATAAAATATAAAATAACAATATAAAATAAATAACAATATAAAAGAAGCCCGTTCGAGAGTATTTTGGAAATGTATGCCCTCTTTTGCTTTTGGGGGAAGTTATTATCCCTATTCAGGTGTTCCAAACCTACACAGGGAAAATGCCTAAGAAGGACAAGCGCTTCAGCTCCATCCGTCATCCTTGTCCCATCCATTGCCTGTTGTGCATAGAGGCTGGCTGTACGAGAGGAAACCCTCATGTATCCCAGGAGGCTCCCTATGTGCGATAGGACATGATTTTTTCAGCATTTTGGGTCAACTGGAGGACCTCCCCAGCCTTCCTCCAGACCATCACCATCCATGAACAGAGGGCAACAGATGCAGTGAGGGATTGAAATGAGGCTGGGGCACTGCTCCTCTTCAGTTTCAGGATGTCTCAGAAAAGTATGGCTTTCTGTCTGTTGATTGCTTTTAGGTCCACATTTGGGTCTTGGTGATGTACATTAAAGAAAACCATTAAAAAAGCAGCTTAATGGATTGATTTTCTCTTCCATCCCTAGCAGCAGTATCTTGGAGTAGCAGTCAGCCATTCTGCTTTCAAGGGATCTTTCTGACAGTGGGTTGGATCCCATGAATGGAAGACTTCTGATCCAGTCAAGGAATTCTGCAGGCAGAATCGATATGGCAGTGATCTTCAGGGATCTCCCATCCCCCAACAGTCCAACAGTCCTCCAGCCCCCAAAACTGTTTCCCAACACTGGGGAATTGAACCAGTGGGGCAGATGATTTTGGGGACAACCAAACGTATCCTCTTCTGCCCACAGGGGTGTTCTGAGTAGAATAGCACTTGGGAAATGTCCGCACTGGTGGGAAAGAAGCTGAACTCATTTGCAGAGGAAATCCAGTACACTACATAGGATCTTGGAAGCATGGTTGAGGACACACATTATGTTCATGTATGGCAGTAACACCAGGACTAGTAGGCCTTTCAGTGTCCCATGTCATCTAAGAAAGTGATCCAGAACACACGCTATTGCTTGCGAACAGCAGTTCTCTTGCTGGAGTCTCCTCGTAACTATAGACACTCTATATCCAATATAAAAATATTCCACAGTTTAGCAAATATGTACCTTTGAGAACATTTGCAAGTTTATAAAGAGAGCACATTGGATAAGTTCATGGCTGAAATTCTGAACCCACAATTGAATGCACATATATCATACCTATAAAATGGACCTGTTGGATTTCTTCCAAGTAAATATGTTTTTTTTTTAAACCAAGTTAAAGGTTGAATTATTGTTTCTTACTATCTTGTTTGTTACTATCTTGTATAATGTAGATTTAGAATTGGTTGTTAATGAAATAGTTTCTTAATTCTGACAGAGGTACCCAGTGAGGGGAAATAAATCAGCAGAAGTTTGGTCAGATATTTGAGGAACAAAAACTGCCTTCTCTCTGAGCCCAATTTAAAAGTAGAGGCCAAAAAAAAAAAAAAAAAGGCAGCCACATCATGTTTCACAGCTATATCTAAATTTGAACTAAACCTCCATCAATACAGACTATCTATCTAAAGCAAAGGGAGAGGGGGTAATAGAAAGCAGGGTAAGGAAACTGGAAAAGTATCTCCAGGAGGACAAAGCGGATGCAAAATTAAATTCTTGATGTGAAAAGTGGAACAATGAGGCTTTCTGTCTGAGATACCTTTAGAGAGGAATTCAATTTCTCTGCTTTCTTTCTCTCTTGCTTTATTTTTTATAGAGCGCTACTGAAAAAGCCTGAAAGCCTTTTATTATTTCTTATTTTCTTTTTCTTTTTAATATGTGGTATAAGTTCTATTTTTTATTACTATTTTCCTTCCAATGTTAAAGCAGTTCCCATTTTTCTGTTTGTTTCGGACACCTACCTGCAACCAACAATGCCTCCCATTGAATCAGTTCTTTCATCTATTCAGCTTCTTTTATTCCCTTCATCTCATCTCACCCTTCACCAGCTTACCTCTCATTAACCCTCAGGGTTCCAAACACATTGTATCTCTCTTAAAGATACATATTTTTTATTCAGGCATAAGCCATTTCTGCTTGGTGGATTCAGTTTCCATAATTCTCTAACACAATAGTTAAGTGCACAGTACAGACTCTTTGCATTGCAATGAACAATAAGCCAAGATACTAATTTATACTGCCACATTGTATACTGCTCAATTGTATACCCCTTTTTCCTTCAGGTTAGGTAGTGCAAAGAAAACCTTTTCTTCTTCCAGCATAAAATATATTTGAGTCCATGTGTAGAAATATGCTCACCAATCAGTTTTGGCTGGCATACAAAACCCATTGTTTTCAGTATGTCACCATGGAGAGTGATACAGCTAAAGGTGAAAAATACCATTATGCAATCATTTTAAATTCCAAGAATTGGATTCATGCATTTTTATGTTTGCTCTAGGGAAACCTTGATTTTCTAAAAGTGTCCCTGCTTGCGTAAACTTCAAACTTTAATTTATTAATTAGATAGTTCATACCTTTAAAATTCACTTTAAAAGCATCCTTAGTGAAGTAGGGTATGCATTTTTAGAGTTACTTCTTAAAGATGCTGCAAGTATTAAATGGGCACCGTCTTAGAAGAGGGTTTTCCTTTCATCTCACACTTGAAAAGGTGTCTCTTCCAAAATGGCAGTTGCTATGGCATACATCAGTACTATCAAGTGTGACTTTTTCTTCAAAATTACTGCATTAAGAAGATCCAAACTTATGTAAATTTAAATGGCTGATGAATCTGTGGATGAGTAAACTCACCCCCTCTAATGGCCATCCTGGTTGGTGAATGCCAACATACAAGAAACCAAAATCATGCATTGTGAAATGAGCAGCATGTTCAAGAGAACTCGGAGAGTTCCAGAAATACAGTATAACCTCTAAAGCTGCAGAACCTCAGCTGGACGCCACTTCCGTGTGCGTGTGTGCAGATGGAAAGACCCCCGGCTTCCAAAGTGGCTTGCCATGAGATGGAGACTCATGCGCACCATATGCCCTAAATGAGGCACGGTAGGAGCAATCTTTGCTTCTGCCGCACCTTGCACCGTTATTTTTATCTAGATAGCTATTTTCATCCGTCTAGCTAAAGCAGTAGGGAGGGATGGGGAAGGAGGCTGGGACACTGATAGGAACTGCTCTAAGTGCTCAGCCCCAGCACCCTCCTGTCCCTGCCCTGGCACACCCCCTTTGCTCCGCTCCCAGGTGCATTTGTGGCCTTGGGGAAGGGGGCTAGCTGTGAGGGGCATGGGATGGAGCTTAAACTCCAGAGTCTGATCCCCAAGACAGCAGGATCTGAAAGCTGCAAGTCTGGACAGCCATGTGCCTCTGCTAAGTCTTATTTGTTTCATTCTTTAGAATTGGACTTAGTTGTCATTAACTTTTGCTGGATTGTCTTCCATATTCAGCTCTTACAGACTCACCTCTCAGTGGGCTTTCTTTCTAACATTTGCAAACTGCAAAAACGAAAGGAAAATACTATATATATCAAAATCAATATATTAGAAACCATGTAACAGTAAAACTAAATTGATTAGGAATAGACACAGAATATGTAATATATATTCATTATGTGTGTGTATAAAGTTCTAGAAATATATTATCAACAAGCAGGTAACTCATTAAAACTAGATCAAGTTGCTTGGAAGTCCTTCAAAGAAGCTCAATTTAAACATCAGAGAAGAACACACAAGAGCTATTCATGGCTGCACTTCAGGGGCCCTTCCAGTGTGGTATAATAAAGACCTTGCCTACTTCCATTCCTGCACAATCCATAGCTCTTCACATACCGATAAATTGTACTGCAGAGATACACCTAAGACAGCATCTTTGACAAACAGTTATCCTTGTAAAGTGATATTAATGATCAGGGATGCACATCAGATCTGACAAATGCCTGAAGTCCAAGCCCAAGACAACAGTGTTGTTTCTGGTGCTTCTTGAGGTGAAGTTAGCTTCCCTCTAACTGATTAGGACTGAAGCTGGATCCCAATTCCTGCTATGGAAATGAAGACAGTCTCTGTCCCAGAACAGCATCTTTGGGTTTTGTTTCCCTGTCAGTGCCAATGGGAGAACAGGAAGATGGCTCCACCATCTAATCATAGGGCATGTTTTACCAGGACTTTCCAATCACTTTGCTTTGGAGGAGGGATTGATGGTTATGAACATAAGGTGCCCCTTGTTCTGTAACAAGCAAACAGGAAGGGAGAGAGGTTCTGTGTTGGCTTTGGGGGCTGGGTGTGGGGCTTCAGGTTCCGTTTTCTGATGATTTCCAAAACCTTTTCTGCCCCCTTTTTATTATTGAATTGGCCCTTCCTTCTCTCAGAATTTTTGCTGCAGTGAAAAATCTTTCTTTTCAAAACCAGCTTTCTTTTCCATTTTCAAAAAAGGCTTTAAATGGTTTTGAGTCATTATAACTTCCAACTACTTCATATAAACTTCTGAAACTGCATACAAATTGCCAAAATAAAACAAGGAGAGAACAAAGGGGAAAGAAATAACTGCATGATGTCTGGAGGCTGTGTACAGTCATAAGAACAAACAACAACAAAGGAACAACAGCAAGCATACAATAAAAGTATTAAAGCATACAGAATTAAACATTAAAACATTAAAAAATGTTAAATTAAAAAAAATTAAAAACATTAAAAAATGTTTAATTAAAAAACATTAAAAAATACTGAGGTGGCAGCAGTAAAATGAATAACCAAGCAACGGATCAATTGCTTGCTAAAAGAGGAAGATCTAAAGGAGGAGGTCTGGCATCTAAATATATATAATGTGACTCCATCTATGCAATGAAGAATAATGGCTTGTCAAAATACCTTTACTCTAGAGAACTGATCTACTGTTGTTTGTCCCATTTAAAAGAGAAAGACAGAAATGTAATTTCACAGACAATACTCTGGGTGTACCTCTCTAGTAATAACACAAGCAGCATAATCCTATAGATGTATATTCAAAAATAGGTTCCATTGAATTCAATGCATTTGATCCAAGATAAGTGGGATGCCCTGTTGAGTTCAATGAAGCTGATTTTTGAGTGGAAATCTAAAGAAATGTAGCAGAAAGAAGTGTTTAAAAGTGCAATCTTTTCCTAAATGCAGCTTCCATATATCGGGGCTCCATGGACCCATTAGACAATAGCAGTTCTGCATTATGGCTGCAACTCACATTCCTATTAGTTATGAAAATATTGTTCTTCACTGGGGCATAACCTCACACACCTTGATTAAGAGTTCTTTATGTGTTTATTCCATTTTTAGCCTGCCCAGTAAGAAAAAGTTCTTTGGTAAGATTACATAAAAGGTAGAGATGGTACACATTCTAAAAAGTGATAAATATTTTATAGGATTAATTTGGAATTATTTGGAAGAATGGCAAGATTAGATTCTTTTGGAAACTTCCCCTACCCATCCTCCTTTTGCTTGTTAATGTCTTGGCAAATCAGAGATTTGGGCATTAAAAACATGAAATGACAGTCTGTCCAGTGGCGAAAGCCTTATCCTTAACTATTGATTCTGCTTCAACAGATTAGGAACCTGTCCTGTCCTGAGTCAGATCATTGGTCTGTCTATCCCAGTAACATCGAACTTGTAGTGATTCCCCAGGGGATCAAGCCCTGCATGAAGATATTGGAGACTGAATCTCAGACCATCCACATGCAAATAAAGCAGGTGTGCTATCCCTCAGCTACAGGTAATGGATGAAATCCAGATATGTCCATCAACAGCATCTGCCAGCATTGTGGGTTCACACTTGCCAATCCAGGCTGTTCCTGGCAACCGAAAAATATCAATGCAGGAGCAGAGCAAAATTTGGGAGCATGCAGGGACCTGTACTAGAGAGAAGAAAACATGCAAGACCTGTTGTATGATGAGAAGTCTGCTTGTGCAGCACTAGATTTCACCCATATCTTCACTATTGACATCTGGTACATCACAATTGCAGAAAAATTATAAAAATGCCCTTTGCACGCATGTCTGTGTGTGTGCACGCGCGCGCGCACACGCACACACACACATCAAGACTGGGGCTTCCCTTGCTATGGCTAAAGTACCTCCCACAGTAGAAACCAAGGGAGTAACATCTTTTATGCCAGCTGTGGAATGACTGCTGTGGCTTGTACCAATCTATTCTCCAGGTGCCTTAAAGAACTGCCAGTCAACTTCTGTTTGGTTGGAAAATGCAATCTGCGAAGGCTCAGAGCAAAGCCTTTTTCAGGCCTCCCGCTTTGAAACTTCCTCCCCTAACAGCAGTCCAGCTAACCCTGGCATACTAGGCTTTAGGGAGGTTTTGTTTGTTTGTTTTGCTTTGATTTGATTTGATTTTTTGAAGGAGGATTTTAAAAAGAAAATAAAAGGCAAGTTTTTGGATGAAATATTTTGCATTGTCCTGATTACTGAACTGAAATAGTTCCAGTATATTATATAGATTTTATGTAGATTTTAATGTATAATCTCTAAGGGTCCTATATTTGTTCCGATTTTTGTAAGAGACTTTAGGAAGTCAATTCTAAAGCTCTTGTTGGTTTTGATAGATACCAATTGCACATGCTGTTGATCATATTATTTTATAGGAATGCAATTTGTATCCCTGCATGTAAGAAACAAAAACCTATGGCTTGTCATGGCATTGTGGTTTTATTGCCCTAATTAGCACTCATCAGCCTGGGATCATTTCATTTCTGGTTTATGTCTGCTGTTTACAGAAGTTTAGCTTTATGTTGCAGGAGGCTTAATTGTCTCATCAGTTTTACATGAGCTCATTTCTAAGAATCATGCTTGGGTCTATAACACCATACATCTTCAGTAAGTGTGCATTTACTAAGCACGTACATCTTCAAACTTCCATGAAGGGGGAAAAAAGACTTATACTTTACAGCAGGTCTTGAATGCACATTTACTGTGAAATAAGTGAATAATAATACTAGGTTATTTTGGAAAGTGTTCTTTTATGCAATTGCTGCATTTAATACAATCACAAAATGGCAGCCCAACAGGTGGTCTTTTCATAGTGTTAAGTCACTACAATTGGAACAAAAAGGACACCAGAATCTAATGTTCTTCAGAATTTAAAAAGCTGTTCACTTCCTTTTGTGAATTTTCAGATTTAGCCATGTTCATTATTGTTGAGCCACCAATGCAAGACATTCTTTTTTGACATTTTGCCATAAATAGACACTGACTGAGGCTGACTAGCCAGCTAGCTGTTTTGTCACAGGCTAGCGGAAACGAGCCCATTTAACAATGAGTAGGCACTCTTGGTTCTTCAATGGCCAAGGAAAGCACCCGTTTTGACATGCAGCAAATCTAGCAAAGTCCAGGATAACAAAAGAATATTTGACAAAGGATGAAGTTTCTTTTCCAATATTCCACCCCTCCCTCTCCAAAGGCAAGTATTTCATTCTGGCCTAATGAAGTTGCAAAGACAATTTGGTGTCACATTGACAGCTCTTGAAGCTCAGAAAATATACGTGGGCATTGTGACTTGAAGCATTCAACCAGCCTTCTTTGGGAAGGCCCATTATTTAAACAGCAATTATGAACTTCGTAATGCGGTGGGGGAGGGAAGGTGCAATTGCGTACTTGCTTGTTCAGATGTTAGAAGTGGAAAAAGCGCCCTGCTGCGGTGATCTCATGGCCCAATCCTATGCAGGCTTACTTAGAAGCCAATCTCACTATGGACCTTGGGCCTTGCGCACAGGAACGTTTATGCAGGATTACCGTGGCCTCAGGCCCATAAATAATAATAGATATCCTTACCATCATAAACCCTTTGACAGACTCACATTTACTAATTTAAATAATAAAATCAATAGCTCTATATATCTTGAATGGATCTGCTTACCAAGTGGAAATACCAGGCATACGATAGGGGGGTGGCAATTAGGCAAAGGGCCTTTTCCACTGATGCTCCCCGTCTCTGGAACTCCTTCCTTAGGAAAATTCATCTGGTGCCATCTTTATTTTCTTTTTGGTACCAGGCGAAGACATACCTTAAAAAAATTAATACTTCACCCTTATGAGTGCCATGGCCATTTTATATTGCCATTGTATTGAAGTTTTTAATCTTTTAAGTATTTTAATAAGTTTTCATGTGTTCTCATGTATATATTTGTTTAATATGTTTTAAGCCACCTAAGAAGTCCTTTTGGCAGTTACAGGAAGCCTATTAATATGTGAGTGAATTAGTGAGCAAACAAACAAACAGGGAGACATAAGGAGCTTTTTCAGTTAGAGAAAAATTGATTTAGCCCAGCCACTTTTACAAAAGCTTTTCAAATTCCCAGCAACAGTTTTGCTGTCCTTCTACCCAGGAAAACTTCAGTGCTATTTAATTTTTGAATTGATTTAGTATTTGTATGCCACCCTTCTGCAAACAAGTTTCTGCACACAACAGTTGCTGGATTAAATTGCATTTGAATCTAAACAACCCAGGCGACTGTCACAAAACAGTTCAAGTAATATTAACAACACTTCAGCAACGTAGCAATAGAATTGACACAGTAATGACAATACAGGGGTTAGCTAGCATAATAGCCACATGTACAAATATCAGAAGCATTATTACCGTGTACATCATTTGCTGAGGAACACAAGCAGGAAGGTGCTATTGCATCATGTCCTTTTTGTGGACTTCCTGCAGGGAGGTGATCAGCCGTTGTGTGACTAATGGCTACAGTGCTGGATGAAGCAGATCCTTGGTCATACCAACATGGCTCTTCTTATGTTCATATGTTCTCCAGGAGCCACGGCCAGCCCAATGCACTGGGCTGGCTAATGTAAAGGACAGTATCGTGTCCATCTCCCATTCCATGTACGGAAATCAGCTGGGTTGGCTACTGAGACTTTCAGTAGCGCTGGTAACGGGGACAGCTTCCTTCACTGAATGTGCAGAGAGCTGCTAACCAAGGAGAGAACAGGCACACAACTCTCTCTTTCAACACCTTGCTGTCCTCTCCTAGAATCTGCCCTCTGAAATGACTACTTAATGTTGCCTAATGCCTGACCTGGGCTACAGCCTCGGGGTGGACAAGTTGTGGCCCTCTAGATGTTTTGGCTTACAGCTGTCATTATGCCTCACCACAGGCTAGGGATGATGGGAGTTATAGGCCAAAGCATCTGGAGGTCCACAAGCTGGTCATCCCTGCTGTAGACTTTCTGCTCTGAGGATTTCCAGGTACCTTGCCATACTACCTCAAGGATTTATTGCAGTGTGAATATAAACACAAGATAAGAGAAGGTACATAAGAGGCTGATGCAACAGTAAACACTGTTTGTATGGAACTCAAGGTCTTTAGTTTGGACAGGGCCAAGATGCCACATGCTGGCCCTCAGAGCCACCATATTTTCCTCTGAGGGAACTTCAGACAGAAAGAGAGAGAGATGGTCACACCTGCCATTGGAGATGTAAGCTGAAGAACTGCACCACTAGTCCTCTGTTCCCAAGGAACTTTGGTCTTGTGCTTCTAAGATATCTGACCCCATCTGAGCTTTGATCCAGACAGAAAACTACTTTTGTAATTAAGGGCGCTTTCAAAAGCAATTTGTGGTATGTGTGTGTGTTGTGGGGGGATTTGAAACCTCTGTGCTGCAGTTTGCGAACATAGTTTTAACCTGCACAGTTAAACCCAAGACCGGATAGAGTTTTGAGGAAGCCTTTGGCGAAGTGCCTTCTAGTGAGCCTATTCCTGTCTCTGAGCCCCTGGCCACTGGCTCACTTCACAGCAGAGCCAGCCTAATTTCCCACAGTGCCATGGAGTGCTGCAATCTTGCACCCACTGTGGGAAATTTAAAGTGGGTCTACCTAGCTACTGATGAAGCCCAGAACAGACATTTAGTCTGGCGGGCCTTTCCAGTACAGTGGGGCCCTCCATGGCATGCCAGGCCTGGTCAGGTAGAATCCCTGCCTGTCAGAACTATGGAGTAACAGAAGGACCCCAGAGCAAAATTTTGGAAGGTGACCCTTTGATCATGCCATGGCTTCTCGAGAAGATGCGCCTATACATTTATTAGTAGAAACACCACATGTAGCACCTCCTGGGTTTGGGTGTATGGGTAATTATCCTCCAATTTTTAATAAACTTAGCCATAGAACCACTGCTTAAGGACAATATTGACTTTATGAAATTATTCCACTCATACAACAATCGAACTCATGATTTATTTATTTATTTATTTATTTATATCCTGCCTTTTTCCTACAAAGGTCTCAAGGCAGCTTACATCATTCTCCTCCTCCATCTTATCCCGACCACAACAACCTGTGAGGTAGGTTGGGCTGAGAGTCTGTGACTGGCCCAAAGTCACCCAGTTGGCTCCAAGGCTGAGCGGGGACTAGAACCCAGATCATCTGAGTCCCAGTCCCATGCTCTTAACCACTACACCACACTGGCTCTCCAATGTTTCATTTATGCATTTTCTAAGCCATAAAGTAAACTATATCTTTGCCTAATTCAAGAAATATACATATAGCAATATGAACTGTGGGGGAAGGTATATTGTTCTATAATAACTGTGGAGGGGGATATTGCTGTATAGTTTGTAATCTGCTTTAGAGGGCCTTTTGGCTGATTTAGCAGATAATGAGTCCATAAATAAATAAATGAAGAAAAATTATTCAGTTTGGGAAATGCATTGTGGTTGAACAGAAACTCGGACCTATAATTTTACTACGTGTTTGTTACAATCACAGGGAAAGGATGCTGGTGATAGTGGTGGCAACAACAGAATGCTTAATCACAGGTCTGAAGGAATACAGTGATGTATCCATAGCACTCCATACAATTAGGAGGGGACTTCATTTAAGAAGATGCAGGATTAGACAAAGGATTCATCCAGTTTAAAAGGGGCCCTGGTTATCAGTAGGAATGCAAATCTAATTCTGGTGATGCACAATTGTAAGAAGCTATTGCTAGGACAGAAGATGGATGAACCGAATGGTTTGCTATAGACAAAGGTGTATTTTGTCTCCCTTTCTGTCCAATTTGTACATAGAACATAGAAGGAAAGATGGATTAGGATCAGGGCAGGAGAAAAAAAATTCATGGAAGACCTTATGCCATGGCTTTTAAAGATATACTTGGTTATCCAAGGGCTTGTGGATTTTACCTATCCTAGACATATTTCAAGGTCATTCTACACTGCATACTTCAGCTGTTTTAAATGTTTAATCTTTCTTTCACAGTATTTTTGCTGTACTTTATTGTCTTGTTTTTATGTACTGTTGTAAACCAGTACAGAAAGCTTCAGCTATAGGGTGTTAGAATTAAAATTAATAATAAGAATTTAAGATATGCAGGTGATACCATAGTACTAGCAGAAATTACTATTGGATTGAAACAACTCCTAATGAGTGTGAAAGAAGAAAATATAAAAGGAGGTCTGCAGCTGAATATTAAGAAAACAAAAATCAGGTCTACAGACCAATTACACAGCTTTACTGTCAACAATGAAGAAACTGAAAATTCGAAAGATTTTATATACCTCAGCTCAGTCTTCAATTCAAATGGGTACTGCAGCCAAGAAATTAGAAGACTGAGAGTTGGAACTGAAGAACCTAGAAAAGATCATCAAGTGTAAGGATATTTCACTGGAGACCAAGGCCAACAACATGAACACTCTTGTACCTCTGATCCCTGTATATGTGAGTGAAAACTGGTCAGTGAAGAAACCTGACAGAAAAAAAACCATGTATTCAAAACATGGTGACAGACTTTGTGGACACCAAGGGCTGACAGAAAGATGAACAAGTGGGCCCTAGATCAAATCAATCCAGAACTTTCCCTGGAAGCAACAATGACAAAACTGAAGTTACGTACTATGGGCACATGATGAGAAAGCAAGACTCCTTAGAGAAGACAGCCATGCTGGGGAAAGTTGAAAGCAGAAAAAGAAGACCAAATATGAGATGGATTGACTTCATAGAGGAAGTTTTTTGAGCAGGTCTGTCAAAGAGAGCACATTTTGAAGGACCTGCATTCGCAAAGTCACCATAACTCAGAGATGACTTGATGATACATAACAACAGTAACAACAATTAGAAATGTACATGCAAATCTGCATTTAAAGTCATAGTCAGTCAGTCAGTCCAGTGGAGCTTGGAAAGGATATCAGTGCCATTAAGGATCCCAACCCACTCCTTCATCCACACTGGCTACCCAGAACAAGTTGAATATGGAGTTCTCAAGAAAGGAGCTCCACACAGGGAATGTTCCCATGGATGGAAAGGAGAAGGCTATATTCACCAGTTCCTCTTTCCTTTTGCTGCTCTCGCTGGCCACTGAAAGGCTTTTCTAGACAATTGAAGACCCTCCTAAACTTGTGGGAGGTGGTTTGAGGTACTGACAGGGGAAGAGAGAAATCAGTGAAAATTGACATCCTTCCTTCCAGTGAGAGGCCACTGGATGTCTACCCCTTCTGCAAATAGAAGGAGTGTTCTCATTTATGGACAGGACTCTGTGGATTCAATCCATTTACTGCATTTGACTGGATCATATATTTCTGGGATAGGCAACTTTGCTTGGTCCAGGAAGGCTTTATCACCTCTCTGGATTCTACTGCCATTAACAGCACCAGATGGATTTGTGGGGCAGCACTGGTTACTGCATCCCTCCCTAAACACCATCTGTCAGTGCTGTTTTGGATACCAACTTGAATTTCAGCATCATGGCCACAGTGTGTGGGGAGCCCCCCTCCCAGGAGCAGCAGGAACCATATGCTGCCTGATATATTTCCCATGAAGTTCAAACTTGAAGTTGAATTACAGCAGCAAAGATGGAGGCTTGAAAAAACCTACAAGCACACCATCGATTTGGCCAAGGATTTATTCCACAGTAGCATTCTAAAATAAAATAAAATGTATTTATGAATGTTACAAAGGCTAAGGTGGTCAGGACTCCTCTGGCTATGGTCATTCTAACAGATCTGGAGAGCAGATTTGGGTAGGTCTCCTGACTAAGCAAAAAAAAAAAAAAAAGCAAAGAAAAGGAGAAAATAATACTCCCTTCTCTACACAACTACAGAGAGAGAGAGAGAGAGAGAGAGAGAGAGAGAGAGAGAGAGATGGGGGAATGAATTTGAACCATTATTCACATTTTGTAAACCATTCTTAGAGCATTAGCTAATTGAACAGTATAGAAATGCTATAAGAAAATAAGTAAATCGAGGGAATCCAAGACATGGCTTCCTTGGTAGCTTTCTATAACAGAAATGGGAGATTTCAAGGATTGGGGAGCAGGAGAATCTGAGCAGGGAATTCAAAGTAAAATCCTGAAATGAATGACAAAGCTCTTGACCCTAGCATGCCAGAGTTTCACCCATTGTTACCTGCATGCACAGAGGAGAGTAAAACTCTCATTTAGAGAAGAAATGAGTTAGTTACAGATGATTTAGCCTAGCTCCTAGTTTAAGATGCCATAATGACAGAGAACATATTGGGGAATGAGTAAAGAGGGCATAAAGAAGAACAACAATTAACAGACAACTATATTGATAAATAATTTACTTGTCTTCATTGTGGATTTTCTTTTCAAATCTATTTTAATCTCCCAACCAAATGAATCGTTCATGCCATTGTTATGTTCCCCTCCATTTGGCACTGAATAAAAATCAGTACAATAATAGTATAAGCAGCATGCAAATAGTGATCAACAGTAGACCATCTGTATTGGACAGAAATCTCTGCTTCAATTAGGTGGTCATAAAAAGCAAAACAGATGTGGGTGAATCAGCAGGAGGGGAAGAAAAAGAAACGGACTGAATGCTGATGTTTGTTGTTCACATCCAGACCTTTTCAATAACTGGAGATGGGTAAATTACACTAATTAACCTTTAAAAATTAGATGATTTCTAAATAATAGGTCTTAAACAATGTCTGTTCCTTTCATTGTGGCTATAAGTGTTTTGTCCATGACAAAGCACAGTTTCATTTGAAGATTGACAGAGGTGATTACCTAACTCCCGCTGTCTTCCCTTGCCAATTATTTTATGCCATGCCCACACCCACTTCTTCAGAGAGGACAACTCAGGTAATGAGGAAGTGAGATCCAGATATTCTGCGTGTGTCTTCCACTGAGAGATGAAAAAAGATTCCTTTTCCATACAGGGGTGTTGTTAAATACTGTTGGAATGGAGCAAACCTCACTAGCAAAGGATACATTGCATTTACGCAGCAAGGAATAGGATCCTGTTTTGCAGTTACTGTACAATTTGTAGAAATAAACTTTAAGGAGTCAGAGTCAATCATGCAGTTTTAATTAGTACCCTGAGCAAGCAATTTCTTTCTGAGCTCCCCCTCATCCAGCTTGATGATCTCGTGAATCCCCAGACCATATGCCATGGTTATGCTTTTTTTCAAAAGAATGCCTTCCATGATGCAATCTAACCATATTGCATTGGCTGGATTGATCACACGTCTTTAACAATATGTCCAGATTTAGCAACTACTCTTCTGCCCATGGTTCTGCTGAACAAGCACAAGGAACCAGCATTTGACAATTAGATAACATCTCCTCAGAAGGATCCCCAGTTGGAAGCTTGTTCTGGGTATCTAGGAGCTTATCAGGATGCTGAAGTAAAAGCGGTTAATATGCTTTCAACTTGGAAAATGGGTCTGCTTGTGCAGGCATTTTTGGATATTCAGAATTTTTCACAAGCAGGGTCATTGATATTTCCAGAAGGACACCGATATCCTACATTCCTTATCTGCTGGCCACATGATCTGTTCCTCGATTCTCTAAGGCTTGCCTTTTGATATTCAGAGCAGAGCTATGTAGCAACAGCAACCTTTGTGTTTTTCTTATATGCATTTAAATCTCCCCGTGTCATATATAGAAGTGTATATAGCATTGTTTATGTGGTTTTTGAGGCTGTAGAATCACTTTTTCATTTTTACTTTTAATGTTGATTTTAATGTACTGTACATACTTTTATAAGGAGGCAAAATGAACTACGTACAGTGGCTCATTGCTTTATGTGAACCAGGATAACATACGATTTGACTGAATTTATTAGAATAGTGAGAGTTGAAAAACACTTTTACAAATTACACATTGTGACAGTAGAGTGTTGGGTAAGGTCTTATGCCATGACAATCCTCCTTGACCATACACTGCAGCGTGTTGGTCATTGTGTGAACAATCCACGGTGTGTTTAACACATGACTGGGGCTTTATGGGTTGCTTGTCCACTCCTTCCCACTCCTTCCTTGGTTCTCCTGTGGGTACACCATGAGAAAACATGGCAGGAATGACTTGTCCACTTGCCCAACCCACTCCCACATATATGAATCATTTTAGGCTTCCTGTGACATGTTGCCCCTTTACCTTTTTTCCTCCCAGGTATCTTAAAGTCTGCCTTGACAATCCCCATTTGGACTGCTACTAAACAGTCCCTTCAAAGTTCCCAAGAGGCACCTTGAAGAGGTTGTCTGTGGTTGCAGACCTGTTTTTTTTAATATTATTTTGGGAACCCCAATTGTGTGCAAATGTATCCAAATATAATGTGCAATAATATGAAAAAAATTAATATATGCAAATTTCAGATCCCTATAAATGTGTTTCCTCATCTTTAAAAAAAAAATAGCATAGGTGCAAGTTATCAGAGTCATATGTCACATGAAAGCGGATAGTTTCCTACTTGTCAATTTTTAAACATCTATTTCAAATTATGCTTGTCGATCCGACTACCTCCTTAGTTTTTATTCCGGATTATTTGCTTAGCATTTAGGAGTGCAAACTCCTCAGTGGTGGTGCAATTCCTTAATTAAAACCAAACAAAGAGATCACTTATGATTTATTAAGGGAAAAAATCTATTACTGCTCCAAACAGTGCTAGACAGAATACTGAATGCTTCAAGCTTTCTGAACCACTCATATTTCCTGCTGATGTGAGGGCTGTTCAGAAAGGCACTTCACTTTTTGGTTTATTTATTAAAATTCTGCACTTGGCTAGAAGAAATTAGCCTCCTAGAGATGAACCACTCCCTTCAGAGAAGCATGTACAAGCAAAGGCAGACATTCCAGAGTAAGACAATAACATATGCCCAATCTATGCCTCCTCACATTTGAAAATATTAAAAATTATATTCATTTTTTTAAAATGGTATCTTTTTTTAAATGGTATCAAGCTTTGATATTTAAAAAGGAGTTCTCATGGAATGACTAGTGCAAGTAACTGCTCATGTATGTGGTTGCACCGGGGTTATTGGGAAGTTACACAAATGTGAACAAAGGGATTGTACAATATGAGTAAATAAGGGCCAAATCAGGGTGACTGATTTTTACACTTACATACAGGTGACTTTCATGCCAAGCAAGAGAGCTGACTTTACTTATATCTGTGAAATGTTCTGTCCTGTAGTTCAGGATGTGAAATTCTACCTTGTTCTTGCTATTCTGTTACGGAGATCAGAACTACCCCTTCCATTTTCAGGCATCAAAGCAGCCACTTGAAGAGGGAATAAGTAATTATCCTTTTCTTTCCCATCCTCCTTTTGCCATGAGCATTGAGTGACTTGTGTGGATTCAAACAGAGAATACCATTGTATCCAGAGTGAAGAACTTTCTCATTCAGTCTGGTTCAGAAAGATACCTCTGGGAGACCTGTTTATACGTAATAACAAGAAAGTCTGTAGTTTGTAAAAGTCTTAAAATGGAGTACAGGTGGTGTGCTGACCTAATTAACTAGCTGAAAAACTTTCTGCGTATTAACTGCAGAAATGATTGGCAGATATATGTCATTTGAGTTATATGAATACCAGAGGGATCTTAACCTACACCAAGCACTATCAGTGAGGTGGGGTGCAGTCCCTTGCTGGCAGAAAGGAGTTTTGGAAGCATTGGTGAATGAGTCTACCCTGAGACTCCTATTTTCTCCCAGGGAAAGCTGGGAGGCGGCAAAAATCTACTGCTGGCATGCCATGGCTGGCAGGTGACAAAGATGGCTTTGAATCTACTGGAACCAAAGCCCTTCCAAATAGATCAGATTGGCCCCCTCAGGTGTCCCTGCAAACCCTTTCATGGCTTGGTTCCTTGGTATCTAAAGGGCTGCTACTTCCCATATGTCTCTGCCCTTGACCAGATATCATCACTGGAGGCCTTAACCAAAGTGCTCCCACATACTGAATTTCAGTAGGTATCTATTCATGTGTGGGTGTTTTTGGGGTGCCTCAGTGTTAGAGGATTCCAAATTGTGGAATCCCTGCCCTGGAGAGATCCTCCTGGCACCAGCATAGCTGACTTTCTCATGCCAAATACCTTTTCATTTCCCAGTTTAAACATCTTCTTACTTTAGTTCATATTATGTGAACTGCTGCATTTGAACACCATTTCCTGTATTGTTAACTATCCAGTCATTTCTTTTAAATGCTGGATTTCCAGTGTTGCTTTTAAAGTAATATATTTAGTGTGTTTTGTTATTGGCTTTATCACTGATTGTATCCATTGGGGATAGATTCCAAGCCCCCTGGTGGATGCATGGAACCACAGATAGTAGCTTATACTATAGAGTCAGTCCTCCACATTTGTGGGGGTTAGAGTTGCAGGTCCACCAGGAAAGTGGAAAAATCATGATTATCTCTACCCCCCACCAAACTTACTTTGGACCATACTGGTAGCTGCATTACAATTACCTCTTTTGCAATCTGAATAACCTTTAGTTTAAAATAAGACCCGATGTGCCAAAGTGCAGCCTGCTCCAAGAGAGCTTGTCCTGCATCGTGTTGCAAGCCTCACACATGGCCGCATGCCCGGTCCTGAGTCCAGCACCCACCCCATCCTTGAGGAGGGGCAGCACACCATTCTGGGACAGGCACACCTGTGGCCAGGAAGGAGTGTGTTCCCAGTACAGCTGCCTGTGGAGTTGAAGGCAGTAGGCCGCAATAACGGCAAAACTCCAAAAGCAAACCAAAAAAAATCCCATTTTTCAGACCACAGTCAACTGTGGTTAAGTGAAACAGCAGATATGGAGCTTTTCCTGTATGTCATCCTGAAAGCACCATCTATACTGTAACTCTAACAAAAACAACAACAACATACAGCAAACCTGGTGTAGCCCCACTCCCACCCCATTTCAATGGGTCTGATCATTTTTTCTATAAATTTTATTTTTTGCACTTGAACATTAATTTATTCACTGTGTTTTTTTAATGGTTGATTTGTCTGCTATTACTCAACTGAACTCACAAAGCAGTAAACAGATTAAACAATACCATGAACGCAGGAAAACATACAAGACAACATATAAAATCAGCAAAATGTCCTTAGTGGTAGGGAAGAGAATGCAAGTCAAAGAAAACTCCATTGTATTTGGAAATTTAAAGCCTGCTCCATCTGATACAGCTCATTTAGATGGGCTAAGCTCTTAAATTTGGCCTATCATAAGCAGTAATCAGTTACAGAAATATGGTACAGGAACAGAATCTGCTTGCTCGATAAACTGTTGAATCAATCTAGCCTCCAAAGAAGGTGGTCCTTAGAAGAGAGATTCCTTTGGGGGCTTTTGTTTTTGTTTTGGCTTTCTTTAGAACTCACCCAACCTTAAAACTTTGTCCATAAATGATGCGAAAAGCATCTGAAAGCAAAAGGGATGTAGTTGCTCTTGCCAAGCAAGTCTCTGGTAGCTGGACTTTACACATGGCTGGATTTGGATGAACAACTGCCCCCTGCACCAGGGGAAAACACACACTTTAACAGCCCATGCATTTTCAGGGTGGTTTGTTGGAAAAACAAACTCGCATGAACTAACTGAGCTGTGTTTGGAGAACAGGAAAGCCAACAATGGCTTGCTGCCCTTGGTGAATTGTCATGTTGTGTAAACCAGGTCATTGTGCACTTAACTATGTTGAGGATACTAAATTAGGGTTTCCACCTCTTTTTCTGGCAGGCTCCTACATTGCACTTCACTGCTTACTTCTAATTCCAGATGATTTACAAATACATTAAAAAGCACTGATCCTAATACAGAATGTTGTGGGACCCCACTGGTTACACACTGCCATTGGGGAATAATGTTTATTTTTCTTGCTTTCTGTTTTAACCAGCTTGAACCACAAGAGCCCCCCTGCCCTTTATTCCATGGCTGCTAAATTTGCTCAGGAGGCTTTGATGAGGGACTTTGTCAAAGGCCATTTGGAAATCCAAAGAAACAACGCCTGTAAGATTGCCGCTGTCCATGTGCTTATCGAGGCTCTAATAGGTTAGTGAGCAGGACTTAACTTTGAGGTAGCTATACTAATTCTTTTTCATCAGGGCTTGTCCCCCTATGTGTTTGCTAATTCTATATTTAATAATACTTTCAGCCAATTTACCAATGTTAAGATAACCCATTTGTAATTCTTCAGATCCCTACAATCCTCAAATAACCCATAGGCTGCTGTAAAGTTATTTGATGGCTGAATATTCAGCATGGCTGCCAACACACACAGCAGCCCACTGCAACTTTCACAAGCTGTCATGGTCTGTAGTGATCATGTAAACAGAGTTATTCAGAGATAATCTTCTATTCTCTATCAGGAGAATATCCCTGATAGATATTCCATGACCTGTCCCATCAGTTACTACAAGTCTTTATTTTTCTGCGTATTCATTTCCTTTATTTAACAAAGTTATATGAATTATATGAAGAACTGCATTTCACATGACAGTCTTTCAACAGAATTATATTCCAAGAGACATTCTTCTGATCTATGTCACATAGAGAATGTAAAGTTCATTTGATGCAGCAAAGCAAAAGGATTCCTTTTTTTTTTAATTAACGGTTCTACAAATCTTCCTTTCCAACAGAAGGGAAGAGATATTTACAATGTCACTTCCAAAACATTCTTCACTTTGAAGAAACAAAGAAGTTTACTCAATGTAGGTTTCTAAAATGAATTAGACAAATTCATATATTCATTGTTTAGTTTCCTTACCATAACTCCTAAACAAACAGTACTCAGACAGCCTAAAGGAGTTATGTACACATGAAAGCATGATGAAGTCACATTGCTGTACTCAAAGACGCTGATCAGGGCCTCTCTTCGTTTGTTTTTCTCAGCAATGTTTGCTTAAGTGCATTGATCTTCTCATCAAGTTCAGCCAAAGAATAGTTCTGCCATTCAGAAAAAAGAGAGTTTAACATCTTTAATTTATTGCATAAACCTTTAGCAGCACCTATTTATTTAAAATGACCATGGATCAATCCTGAGAAATGTATGAGGATGGTGTTCTTGCCCCCTTCCCCTTCTCTCATGTGCTAACTGCAGTACTTGTATAGTAGTTACTGCAAACCATGGTTACTTTCTTTTTATAGAAAGGAAACTGTGGTTTAATCTTTTAACTCTAAACTATGATATAAACCCTGGCTTTGTATTGTAGTCTGGAATTTAACATTACATCTGATTGAAAGGTGAACTGTGGTTTAAAATAGCCATAATGCAAACAGTGAAATCAGAATGTTAGGAGAGCAAAGGGGAGACTACACAAGTACGATGCTTATTCCTATCTCAATAAATCATGATTAAGCTGGGGGGTGGGAGGTTATATCCAAGCTGACCCTATGAATACACTGGAGTAATTATAGTGGAAGTTCCATGAATTCCAATGCTAGAATAAGAAGCTTTTGATGATTATGACCAATTCAATTTACTAATACATTGTTGAACAAAGCTGCAATACTGTGCACTGGGATCCAATTAGCAACTTACAAAGTAACTCTATATACATCTATTCAGAAGGAAGTCCAAATGAATCCAGTGGGTGCAGTGCAGGACTACAATCTTGGGAGGATATTGAAAGACAGCTATTTCAGAGAGCAAAAATCCTTTTAGGACAGATTCAGATGCTGGCCGAAATCCCACAGAAATGTCACCAAAGAGCATTTCTACATGCCAGGCTCTGCAACAGCTATGCAAATGTTAAATTCTGCTTTCTGTGTGGGTTGACTAAACTGTAAGAGAAGTACACACACCAGGACATTGGTTCCAAGTGAGTAAGTTGCCACTGCTTCCCATACAAGTCATTAGGCTAAAAAGTATATTTAAATACCCCTTAGGTGCCAAGAGCTGTATTAATGAAAAAAACAGTTTTTGGATACGACTGCACTGCTGTGCAAGCATGAGAGACAAGGTGATCACCAAGCTTTAGAAACATGGCTTATCTGGACAATATAGGGATTGCTGGAAGTATGGTTTGCCCAACTGAGACTACTACACTAACTGTGCCCATTCCTAAATATCTGATTTGGCTATGGTCATGTATATCTTAATTACATCCCACATGGACTATTGGAACATACTCTACATGGAGCTGCCTTTGAAATGTGTTCAGAAACTTCAGCTGGCCCAACCCAACTCCCTTGTTGCAAAAGCTTCACTGCTTACTATATTCCCAAACATAACTTAAAGCACAGCTTATGACCTATAAAGCCCCACACAGCCCAGCTTTACCTCTCATTCTCCACTAATCCAGGTGAGGCAGTGGCTGTGCTGAACCGGTGCTTGGCCGAGGTAAGGGAATGGATGAGGGCCAATAAACTGAAACTCAACCCAGACAAGACGGAGGTCCTGTTGGTTGGCGGATCGGGTTTCGGAGAGGGTGGATTTGACCTGGTCCTGAATGGTGCAACACTCCCTCTTAGGGATAAGGTCCACAGCTTAGGAGTACTCCTCGACCCGGAGCTCTCTTTGGAAGCTCAGGTGACAGCGGTAGCGAGGAACGCCTTCCTTCAGCTTCGGCTGATTAATCAGCTGCGCCCCTACCTGGAGTACGACTGCCTGGCGACGGTGACACACGCGCTGGTGACTTCCCGCCTAGACTTCTGCAACGTGCTTTACGTGGGGCTTCCCCTGAAGACAGTCCGAACACTTCAATTGGTGCAAAATAGAGCTGCCAGGTTGCTGACAGGGACAGGGCGTTATGCTCACATGACTCCAGTCCTCCATCAGCTTCACTGGCTTCCCATTGAAGCCCGGGCCCAATTCAAGGTGTTGATTATGACCTACAAAGCCCTAAACGGCTTGGGTCCTGGCTACCTGAACGAGCGCTTACGTCCGTATATGCCCGACCGCCCTTTGAGATCTGCGGGAGAGTCCCTTCTCCGGGAACCCTCCATGAAAGAAATTAGGAGAGTAAGTACCCGGAGGAGGGCTTTCTCTGCGGTGGCGCCCAACCTATGGAATTCACTCCCCAAAGAGGTCCGCCTGGCACCGTCGTTACTGGTTTTTCGGCGCCAGGTAAAGACCTTTTTATTTAAACATCATTTCAATTGTTAAAACATATGATCTGGCCTGGGCAACTTCTTCTTCCTTCTCTTTCTCCTCCTATATTTTTATTTTATACTGATAATTTTAATTTTGTATTTGTAAATCAATGTATTTTTTTGTATTTTTATATTTAATGGTAATTTATTATGTACTATTGTATTTCAATGTATTTTATCATGTTGTAAGCCGCCCCGAGGTTTCGGCAAGGGGCGGCATAGAAATGTAATAATAATAATAATAATAATAATAATAATAATAATAATAATAATAATATCTGAAACACTGTGCTCTCTCACAAGAATCTGCCTGCTTCAAGATCTTCCAGAGAGGCCTATCCTTGTACTAGCTTAACACAAGGAGAATATGCACATCATAGTGGTGGGTGACCCAGAGATGTCTATTCCATATTAAACAAGTTAGAAATTTAGCTTTCTACCCACAAAGAAGGGGTCAGAGGAGAATAGCTCTCACTGTACACTTGCAAACATATACAACTCAAAGCCACTCACCTGGTTTTCTTGGATTTTCCTTCTCTTGCCAGACAAATTCTGTTGAAGAAAAAATACAATTAATCTAAAAGTACATTGAGTTTTTATTGTTGTTGTACCTATACTAAAAGGTAAAGTCTTCTCTAACAACAAGATTTCCCCATTACTACTGAAATATGTGGCAAGCAAGAACCCATTCATCTTATATGGACTCACATTTTCTTTGAAAGAATTTTTCAGCATTTCTGTTCTTCCCTGTGTGACCCTCCAATTCTGATGAGGCCTTACATATGCAGAAAATAGCTTCCATGCATATGTGTCTTCCACTGGCTGGAGAACAGTATGCACAAATGGGTCATCCTATTTTTGATCTGGGACTGGGTACATAGAATCCTTTAAAATTGCTTATAAAAAACAAGCAAATCCTAGCTTGCTTTTCTTCTTAATGTGCTAAATTTCTATATGTAGGGAATGTTTATAGAAAAATTATTAACGTATGCATTCCATATGCCACTGCCTACTAACCTACATTCTCAAGTCATACCATTCTAAACAGACCTGCACCATACATGTAACCTCCCCCACCCCCACGACACACACACACACACTCCAAAAGAATAGATATGCAAGAGGAAACCTCTACCGAAACAGCTTAAAGGTATAATTTCATGTATGTTTAGAAAAAGCCCCACAACTCCCATGCCTGCTGGAAAATCTTGGGAATTGTAGCACTTTTTTCCCCTGTGTAAATATGCATAAGACTGCATCCTAAAAAACTAAGCCACCTTTCCAAAACAGTACCCTATAGTTTGCTAGTGTGTACACAGAACTTATGTGTTGCCAACAGTCCAATTGTTCTTGATGGAAATCATCATGCAAAGCCATCCTATCCAAAGCAGTCTTGAAAACCCTGTGCTTGGAATAACAGTTTACTGTTCGTTCATCCCCCCCCCCCCCCCCCACACACATCTCTTTGCAGAATATGCCTTGACTTAAAGTCACTCACCACAGAGTGAAAATATTCTGGAGACATCCCTTCCAATTCAAGAATTTTATCTTCAAGCTTTTTTATCCTTTGGTAAATATCTTTTGGCACTGGTCCACCTGTATTACATTTTAAAAATAGAACAAGTTTCAGGAAACTGAGCAGAAGTAGATTTTAGCTTTAAAGGAAATTTCAGTACAGTGTTTAAAATTGATCTTCTATGCAAGATGGGAACCTGGTTCCCTTCTTTCTGTTCATTAAAACAGAATTAATAGAACAAATGGCTTCTTTTCACTGGTCAGGAACTTTGGTGCCTTTTTTTACAGTTGCTGGTTAAGGCTTCTTCCCATGTCCCTTTCTTCTACTTCAAAATTGCGTAGCTGCACTGCACTGAAAGTGAAGCATGATCAGCAGGGCAGAGAAGTGGCATTGATTTAGATTTACAGACAACCTATCCCCAGGAGCCAAGGTGGGAAACAGTAGCTCTCGTCTTGACAAGAATCTTGTGGATTAAATATTTGATAGATCTACTTTTTCAAAGATTCTGTACCAAGGCTTATAGTGACCTTGCTTGGCTGCCCATCAAAGCAATTTAAGAACTTTATGTCTCCATAAACTATGCCCAGGCTGCTCAGATGATTCTTCAAGAGATGAAGAAAAATAATGAGTCTGCCAAACAAAGACAAAAGCAAGGGTCTCACAATCATTTTTCCATGAGGGAAATGACCACTCCTAGTGACGAACCTCAAGAAGTCAGTCTCTTTTTAAGATTGGAGCAGGAGGATGTTACTTGCCATGCAGAGTATTTAATGATGCCGCTGACAACTGTTTATACCTGGTCCTAGGCTGCCATATGGGTGCACTGCTCTATTTTATCATTTGGCCTAAACAGAATGTCAGTGAATATTGTCACAGAGATTTCCAAGATCACTCCAAAAAGAGACTTCCAAGCAAAGGATGGAAGAAACAGAGAGAGGAGTGCAATGCCTGGCACTTATGAATTACACTTTGCAGAATTAACTACTCTAATTCATTGCTCCTTTTTCATCCCAGTCAACTTTTGGAATCCAAAAGCAAACCATATGACATGAGAGATGCTTTGAAATAACACTTTGAATGTACACTTTTGCTGGTTTCTGCTACATGAGAAGCATTACCTGTTTGTAACCTTAAATGAGCTTCAATGTTTTGTAGTCTCTCTTCTACAGCCTGATTCCCACAATCCTGAGGAAGGGTACTTGCTTGATGACTGGCCCCATGAGCAATTTGGTTTCTAGTCTGAGGCCCGTATGTATTGACAACTCGAGAAACTAGGATTTTTAGAAGTAAAAAAAATTATATATATATATATATATTTACACACATGAGAGAAACAACATGAACATCTGCCTTAGAGCAAAAATTCATGCACTTTCAAAGTTCCACTACATTCAATGTGAGTAACAGTCACTGGTCACAGTTCACAGTTCGTAGCATCGCTGCCTTAGTTACAGTATATAATGCTAGCAAATCGCAGCCTCTGTTTGTACCTAGCATAAAGTGCAATGTATCATATTCAACTGCAGCAGTGGCTGAACTGTTAAGTTTACTTTGTATTCTTCACACTCACTCTTGCCTACTAACATAAGTACTCCTGTTCTTTGCAGAACTCATGGTGAGAGAAATAAACAGGACTATCCAATGCTCCTTTGCTTTATTCTTGTCAGGTGTACTGATAAGATTCTACGCTAGCTGAATGCTCCTCGCCTTATAAATTGCATGGCAGAACACACTTTCAGGTGGCAAATTACTAACTATTAAGCACTAAATGCTTTTGGGCTCTGTGTAGATTCTCAAAGAATCTGCAATGCTCTGCTTAATAGCTGTGACTCACCTGTGGTTCACACCAAAGAACAGGAGTCCCAGACTCCCACAGTAAACAATAAACAAAGGGCAGGGAGCAGCTTTCATGCAACTCTCCTGACAACCATTCTCATTAGGATACCATTTCATGCTGTGTCTATTCATTAATTTTTTTAAAGACAAAAAGCAGCAAGTCACCAGTTTGTTGATTTAATTAAAGGCTTTATACCACAGCTTTCCTCAACAACTTCAGCATTTTAAGTGGCGAGCATTATAAGTTAAGCTCTAACTTAACTACTTTAAAAAGTCTCACAAAAATAAATGCATTAAATAAAGCAGCCATAACACACTAAGACAGCAAAAAGAGAGAGATGCAAGAATATGAATAATCATCAAAGTAATGCAACCATAGCAAGTAAAATCATCAAAAAGGGAACAACTATTTATAGCTGAACAAAGGATGATTTTTAACTATACTATGGATGGTTATTAGGATGAGGAAAAGACAGAAGCAGAAAGCAACTCTCACCCCCAAAGCATAATCCCAAGGATGTTTGTTTCAAATAAGGTCCTATTGAGTTCAATGGATTTCCTTCCTAATAGGTATGCTTGGTTTACAACTAATGCAGCTGAACAAGCTGCCTGCCATTGGCTTTGAAAACCAACTGAAGCTGCAATCCAACACAAGCACTTATGGGAAAATCTCACCCAATACTTGGGTTCCGATTATCTGAAGGACCACTTCTAGCCATATGAATCTGCCTGTGCCTCAAGATTGTCTGCAGAGGTCTGGCTTGCTGGCCTGACACTAAGAGAAATGAAATGTTGGGCACTAGGGAAGCTCTGTCAATGGTATCTCCTGACCTGTGAAATTTTCTCCCAAGCTGGACCCATCTGCGGCTACCCTTATGAGAGCTTTAAAAAAATACCTGCTCTCTGAGATTTATCTAAATGTCTGGAATGGTATTGGCTGCTGTTAAAGGTTTGACATTGTATTCTATTTTAACTAGCTTATTTGAAAACTGTTTATAATTTTACAGTGCCTTTATATATTGAATTTTATTGTTTTACCATGTAAGCAACCTTTGGAAGACCACTGCTTTGAAAGGTGGCTCAAAAATATATTAAATAAACAAACAGGCCAGCAGGAACTTGCTTTTGAATAAATATGCACTGATGTCTCAACTAAACAAATTAAGTTTAGATCAAGAAGTTATTTAACAAAACTGACAGTGTGCTCTCAGTCAGATGAATGTTAAAGATGTTTTAGGAGACAAAAATTCCTCATTAAATACAATAATAACTGTACTTACCTTTCACGTGACTTTTAAATCCTGGGTAGGGTGTGAATACTGCATCAGTCCTTGCACAGCTGTTTTCTAAGGAAGTTTTAAATAAGTGATCATTAGTGCAGTCAGGTAAGAAGCCCATAATTCACTCCAAAGACTTGACAAAGCAGGTTGGTGACCTTAGCCTAGAATTTAGGTACCAGAGAGTTACAAATAATCAACTCTTTCATTCAGAAGTGCAAATGCATTGCAAAGTTGAAGCAATTCTTCTGAGTCATTTTTATAGCTTGAAAACCTACAAATATCCACACACATTTTACATTTTACATTTAAAAAGTACATGGGATAAGGATAAAATTAATAATGATATGTCACATTACCTCAGAGCTCCATAACAGAATTCCTAAATGTGTGGAACTTGTGGCTGTTTTGGCTCTTCTGTGTCAGGAAGGGATTAAATTCAACTGGGGCAATCCTAGCTCTCAGAGCAGAGCCTGGAGATCAGAATTTCTGCTCCTTCCTATGCCTTGTCAGTTTTTACTGGCAGGGCAAAAGACAAGAATGAAGTAGGGCTTTTATCCCGGGGAAAGGAAAAACCACTCCCTCCTTTTGATGGCAACAGGAGAGATGCATTTAGATATGTGCTTCTGTAAGCCTAAGTATTTTTCTGGGTTTGATGCTGGGAGGGTTTAGGATGCCCTGCCTCAGATCTGCTACCAGTTCTCGCTAGCCCAACACCATGTCCCCTAACTCCCTGTTTTTGACCTTAGAGAAGAAGCCATTAAGGAACTGCCATGGTGAACTAGGAAGAGCCCTAAGGAGGGTTCAGAATTTTTAAAAATATCTTCCAAGGTCATATCTTCTACTAAGGCCTCAGAATGGGTTTCTAAAGAAACCTAGGGTTTCTGGGTTGCTGCCTAGGGAAGATAAGCATGCTCTCCTATCTTTCTTTGAAAAATGGGTATTTTCTGGACCATGAAGTATTGAATGAGAAAATTAAATGAGATATGACCATTTTTCACTCATTCGTTCATTATTTATTTATTGGCAGAGACTTTACCAAATTTGAGTAGATTGTGTTTTATAGAGTGACTCAAGATAGTATGCAAACAAGGACGAGCATAAGTGAGATTTTATTAGGCAGGGAAGACGTATTTGATCTTCTTAAAAACTCATGAGAAATGAATTTAGAGAAGGTTATAGACAAGGAAGAATGGGGGAAAATATGGGATAAGAGAATATTTAAAAGTGTGTCAATTAGAATTAAGGACAATTTTTATAAATTAGCATAAAATGGTACCTGAAGCTGGTAAAATTATTCTATATTGATAATAAATATTCTAATTTATGTTGGAGATACAGGCAAAAATGGCTACTTATTTCCGTATGAGATGGGACTGTGAACATAAAGAAATTTTGGATAATGGTTTTTAAGGAAATTAGTAAGGTATTGAACTCAAAAATGGAAGCAGATCTTGAAACAGCATTACTGTTAATATTTTATGACAAGAAATGGAAATAACATTAAAGAATTAACAAATCTGATAACAGCAAAATTGATAATAGCAAACAACTGGAATGAGAAATGGGATCTCTAGTTAACTGAATGGTATAAAAAATTGGAATATAGCTGTTAATGATAAGTTTACATGTGAGATTAAGGTGAAAGGACTGAAAAATAAGAATGATTTTAATGATATATGGGGATCATTTGTTGAACATGTATTAATAAAAATAAAAGGTGTTTTAAAGCTTTGGTTGATTCAATACAATTTTGGATGGAAGAGGGTATTTCAAAAAGAACAGAAATTTAGAAGTAGTAATAAGAATGAAGAAAAAAAAATGAAGGAATAAATATTATGTAGTCCCAGTGGAGGGTGCACTAGTTGTGTTTACATATGGTTTCTTTTTTGCATTTTATGTTTTTTTTACTTATTCTTTATGACTCATTTTATATTTGTATTGTTGTTTTATAATAGTTTTTAAAAACTCATGTTTTTACAAGTTAACTGCCACCAAAAAAGTTCTAACTTTCTCAATATTTTCTCAGTACCATGTTTTCAAGACAGAAATATTTGTTGAGTAAAAACTTAAAATGTTTAAGCTGTAATATTACAGTATGGACATGAGAGCATGTATTTATATAAGAAATCAAGCATTCTGTATCCATTAATTGAAGGGAAAATCAGCTTAAAATGATGCACAGGTGATATAAAACACCAGTTAAATTGAGACAAATGTACATAATACAAGAAGATATACATTGAAAATGCCAACAGTTGTGCTGATGACTTTCCTAACTATAGGTCTGGAGCAAAAATGGTCTATTTTGGGCAAGATCCTTTGGTGTAATCAAGGAAATGGCAGGACAAGTGAACAATATATTACTTAGGTATCCCGCTAAGTTATATAAGCAAGGAAGATAGGAATCCAGAGAACTAGTGACTTATATATTAATTAGGGGAAGAGCTTAAATTAGGTGGGAGTGGTGAATGGTTGATTGTGTGGTACACAGTATCTCAAAGGCAGGTCTGGTTTCAGGTTAAATTAGGCCTGGGTCATTTTGATGAATGACCTTTGTTGAAGGAGGGTTAAAAGAATGTGACTCTGATTTTTTGCAGTATGTCAGTGGTGTTTGATAATGTGGAGCACAGTATCCTTCCAAACTGGATCTATGGGTTTGGCTCCAGAGAACAACATTGGGAGACAATGCTTTACCTCCTGGTGGTTGACCTGTGGAGTGCCACAAGTATTATTCTATTCTGGATTTTGTTTAACATATATATTTAGCTGTTGAGAGCAGTGCTGATGACACTTAGCTTTATTTCTTTGCAGCATCTGCAGTGGAAGAGGCCAGGCATATTCTAAAACCAGGGCCTACATGTATTTGTGGGCTAGATAAGATCTAATAAATTGAAGATGAATCACGACAAGGCAAAAACACTATGATGGGTGGTTCTCAAAACTGGGAAGTGGGTTGTTTGCATGTTCTGAATAGAGTTGCATTCTGAAGATGTTATGTGATCTGGGGGAACTCCTAGATTGCCACTAGAAGCCTAGATCATCTTACCAGCTTCAATGTTAGCTACAATGGTCCATGCACTACTGTGGTCCATGGGACTGTCCTTCCACCTGCTTTAGAAGCTGCAGCTAATACGGAATGTGACAGTTACAGTACTCAGTGAGACACTGGCTATAGGCAGTATGAAAAGAAGTATACTGCCTGTGTTTTAACTACTGAGCCATGTTCAAGGTTCTAGTACTGATAAATTGTTAGATGCGAAGACGTGTCCGACCCATCGCGACCCCATGGACAACATTCCTCCAGGCCTTCCTGTCCTCCACCATCCTCCGGAGTCCACTTAAGCTCACACCAACTGCTTCAGTGACTCCATCTAGCCACCTCATTCTCTGCTGTCCCCTTCTTCTTTTGCTGTCTATTGTTCCCAGCATTAGACTCTTCTTCGGGGAGTCCTTTCTTCTCATTAGGTGGCCAAAGTATCTGAGTTTCATCTTCACTATCTGGCCTTCTAAAGAGCAGCCAGGGTTGATCTCCTCTTGGACTGACTGGTTAGATCACCAGTCCAAGGGACTCGCAGGAGTCTCCTCTAGCACCACAATTCAAAGGACTCAATTCTTCGGCCTTCCTTATGGTCCAGCTTTCACAGCCATACATTGCAACTGGGAAAACCAGAGCCTTGACTAGACGCACTTTTGTTGGCAGGGTGATGTCTCTGCTTTTTAGTATGCTGTCTAGATATGCCATAGCTTTCCTCCCCAGGAGCAACCAGCTTTTAATTTTTTGGCTGCAGTCCCCACCTGCAGTGATCTTGGAGCCCAGGAAAATAAAATCTGTCACTCCCTCCATTTCTTCCCCATCTATTTGCCAGGAAGTGAGAGGACCGGATGCCATGATCTTAGTTTGCTTAATGTTGAGTTTCAAGCCAACTTTTGTGCTCTCCTCCTTCACCTGCATCAAGAGGCTCTTTAGTTTCATTTCACTTTCTGCCATTAGAGTGGTATCATCTGCATATCTGAGGTTGTTGATATTTCTCCCAGCAATCTTAATTCCAACTGGTGATTCATCTAGCCCCGCCTTTCTCATGATGTGCTCTGCATATAAGTTAAATAGGCAGGGCAAAGTATACAGCCTTACCGAACTCCTTTCCCAATTTTGAACCAATCAGTGGTTCTGTGTTCAGTTCTCACTGTTGCTTCTTGACCTGCATATAGGTTTCTCAAGAGACAAATAAGATGGTCTGGTACTCCCATCTCTTTAAGAACTTGCCACAATTTGTTGTGGTCCACACAATCAAAGGCCTTTAGCATAGTCAATGAAGTAGAAGATGTTTTTCTGGAACTCCCTAGCTTTCTCCATGATCCAGCGTATGTTGGCAATTTGATCTCTAGTTCCTCTCCCTCTTCGAAATCCTGCCTGTACTTCTGGTAGTACTTGGCCCACAAACCGCTGGAGCCTAGCTTGTAGGATTTTGAGCATCGCTTTGCTAGCATGTGAAATGAGTGCAATGGTGCGGTAGCTTGAACATTCTTTGGCATTGCCCTCCTTTGGGATTGGAATGTAAACTGACCTTTTCCAATCCTGTGGCCACTGTTGAGTTTTCCAAGTTTGCTGGCATATTGAGTGTAGCACTTTTACTGCATTCTCTTTTAAGATTTTGAATAGCTCAGCTGGAATACTGTCACCTCCACTAGCTTTGTTGTTGCTCAGACTTCCTAAGGCCCATTTGACTTCACATTCCAGGATGTCTGGCTTGAGGTCAGTGACCACCCTATCGTGGTTATCAGGGACATTAAGCTCTTTCTTGTATAGTTCTATGTAATCTTTCCACCAAAGTATTGATATACAAAGTCTTAAATAACTTAGGGCCAAGATAATGAGCCAACAGTCTTCCTTTATATATACCCAACCCACCACTGAGACCATTGGGTAGTGATGCATAAGCAAGATTTCCCAGTGCTGGCACCCAATCTTTAGAATGCTTTTCTATGTATGGTTCGACAGGCAGAAGTAGCAGCAAGTTTTAAGCATATCTTTTCATACAGGCTTTCTCTGACCTACCCTGATGTTCCTAACAAGTTATAGTACTATAATGTTGTTAATAATTATTTATTTTCTCAATGGCCATTATATTATCATGCAGTATTTTAATGTGAGCTGTGTAGGAATTTCATTTTTTAAGCAATATATACACATTTTAATAAATAAAAATAAAAGATAAACTAGATCACTTTTTGGGCTTCACACATTTCCCCAAACAAATTAATTTTTTTGTTTGCAAATTAATTTTTCCAGAAAATCCCCAAATTCAGACTTTTCTGGGAAACCTAGATCATTAGAAGAAGTTTTGTTTAAAAGCTAATTCCAAGTCAACCAAAAAGAGTTTTCCTGAGGAAACATGTAGGCAAAAATAAGACTGAACAACACTGGTTTTATGACAGGTGATTTTGTTATAGCTTTAGCCATTTATGTAGTGTACGCATAGCTATGTGAGATGTTCACACGAGAATATCTTTAGGTACCTCTTGCTTCTAGAATTTCTCTTTATTATTTCACTTGTATATTTCTGCATCTAAGCAGAAAAAAAATATTTTTTTCTTTTAAAATTCGGATCTTTACACATTCCTTCCTCATACAGGCCGATCTATTTAGCAGCAATGTTTCAACTCAAGTCTTGTTGGTTTGCCTAATTTGTTAAAATATCCTGCAATTTCCCTTATTTGTTACAATTCATGTGAAGGTAATGCAAAGGTTGGGTACCAGTTACAGCTTCAGAACTAGGCCAAAGGAAAGCCCCATATAAACCTCATTACATGAGGTTTCCAGAGCTTGATGGACAGTCACTTGTTTAAGCAATCTTTTCTTTTTCTTGATCAGGTACACAATCATTTAACTAAAACAAACACCAGAGTTCTAGGATCAGCACCAATGCATATTGGCTTGAACTGCAACTTTTAATCCAAACAATGCCAAATTAAATTTTACTTCAAGAGTAAAATTACCTCTTTACCTCTTAGGAGTTTTAAAGTAATCATTGAGTGCAAGAATGCATTATAAAAACATTCCCTTTTGTGGTATCTCTGGATTATAGTTATTTGTGCCAAATGCAATTAATAAGAGATAAGCTACTAAAAAGAAGCAGAACTGTGCATTTGGATTTACAGTATAGGCCCTTATATCTGTTGCAAGGAAGGATATACTATAGACATGCAATTCCTTCCATCCATATTCAATAGTGAAATCTTGTATATGTCTACTCAGAAGTAATGCATATAGGACAGCAACCTGAGACACATTCTTACTCAAGTAGTACTATCTACAAAATTAGTGACACTGCTGTATTCCACTGCAGTCCATGAGAATATATCAGAGTGTAGAATATACTAGAATATACTCTTGGAAGGAAGTTTCTTTGGAATTATGGTGACTTCTCTGAAATTGAAGATTCTTATGCATACTACAAAAGAGAAATTGTTTACATTTTGCATAACTAATAACTTTTACATTATTAACTTTGCTTTTTAAGAACTTTATAACAGCTTGTTCAAAAATAAGGGCAGAGGGGAGAAGAATCACACTTAAATGGGTAAGCAAATTAAAGCTCAACTGGATAGCTACCTTGATTACAATCAATAACATTGCAAAATTCTCTGACGTTGTTTTCATTGATCTCGGCTTGTTTCCTTTCAATGAAGGCTGATATTCGTCTTTCAATCTGCAGGTAACAGAGCAACTTATATTTAGATTTCATTACTGCCATTCAAAATGAAAGAATGGTCTAGACTAGAGGGGGAAAATGACCCAAGAATCACTTACCTCAGCTTTCCCAGCTTTTATCTGGACTACTTCTGGGTCAAAATCAACATGAGCCTCTTTCAGATTTGCAGAACCAAAGGCTATGTGTTTTACTTCCACCTGCACATCTTTATCTATTACATTTGAATTAGTCTCACACTTTCTCTCTTTTGTCTTATCGGAATCATCAATGGGTACAGTGCTTTCTTCTTTAATCAAAGACTGAAGCTTTTCTATAAACGGCTAGGCAAAATGGAAAGAGAGAGAGCTGACTTCAAATTGAAAAAACACTTTTTAAAAACTAGAATTTCTAAAACAAGCAACTATAAGGACCATATGCTATCATCTTTATGTACACCATCCAAATCAAACTAGAATTAAAATATGGCATCTCCCAAGTGTCACTGCCCTTTTGATCAGTGCCTTTTACTAATCTACGTATTAAAAAAACCCTCTAGAGGGTCCAGACTATCTGAGCAAATCTGTCTGTTACTCATCTGTTTTGTACCAAATTAATACAGAAGTCTTTGGCATCAATGCCACTTAATTTACACGTCATTCAAACGCTTACTCTGAACATTAAGGCTTAAGTATTTTTTTCTCCTTAATACAAGAGCCAAGACACTCATTCTGTTAAAGCTCTTTCTTTAACACTACATCAGTGGCAGCATCTCCACTTGAAACTGCAGCTACCCCAAATGCATGAAAGAATACAAACACTGGGCTCTAGAATCATGCATCGTCCAATGCAACCAATATTTAGAGAAGCCAAATAAATCCTCCTTATTTTCTCATCTTCCTCACCATAAAACTTATTTAATACCTTTAATTTTTACATACAAACTAGAAAATAACAAAAACAAGCTCATAAATTCATCTTTTCTTATATTGGGAAAAACCTGCATTAAAAAAGATCAAATGACCCAGAAAGGAGTACTCACGCACAAATCAAGCATTATAAATTTGTAACTATATCAACTGTTCTAACACAGTTCATTCTGCTTACCATGAAGATACAAAGTGTAGGCTTTACATTACTCCTATTCATAGAAATATTTCAGTTGGTACCATTTTATCTTTCTAAGGAAAAATCGGTGACTTCAAACCACAAGAAACCATTACACCAAAGTCATTTTGTGCAAACTGCTCCCCATTTTTTTTACATTTAATATATGCATTACTTAAAATGATGACATGATCAGTTTTAAATGCATACTGCACAAGAACACAAACTGAACCAAAAGCATTCTCATTTTTCCAGTGCAGCTTGCACAGGAGAGGCTGTTGACAGATTACATTGTTTTTCAATAAGAGAACAAAACTGATTATAGGCAAATTCTTATTAAGTACTATGCAGAGGTCACAAGACTTCTGCTAGGATCCAGAAACAAGGAATGGCATAAGTATTGGGACAACATTAAATAATGGCAAGAGAAAATAATGTAACACAGCAACTTGTTAGTTGACAAGATAAAACATTTAACTGTCTATGAAGTTACTTTTCAAAATGTGCTAGAAATATGGTTAATTGCAGACACACACACCAGGATGTATCATGCTGGGATAATGCCACTTCTTGATCCACTGAAAGCACTTCAGAAACCGCAAAACTCACCCAACGCATGGAGTCATTATCATAGCATGACACACACCTGCCGTGTTATTGCTTAATTATAACCCACCACAGATGGAAATGTACTGCATTTACAGTAGAAGTGTAGAAATCAATGGGAATGCATTTGCACAATCTACTCACCCGTGGTAGTTTGCAATGCTATTCCCAGACCTCTTCTAATAACTGTTTTAAAGGAACAGCTTTAAGCCCTTTAAGAAGCAAAGCAGAATCTCATATACACCATTTCCTTATACAGAAATCCTAATATCAGAGTTGAGGTTTTTGCATTTAAGGCTAAGTTTGAGTGACTGGGTTTCAAAAAAGGACCCAATAAGAAACACTTACCTGTAAAAGTGAAATATGCTGCTGCAGAGCAGTCAAGAGCAACCTGGGCTGCATTGATGAGGCACCTTGAAGCTTGCTCCAATCATAGTTGATTTTCACAACATCTTCTCCAAGATTAAGCTTCAAAAGCCAAACAAACCATGTTACAAGAGGGTCCCCATGCAAAAGCCTTGCCAATCATATAAAAAGCAACAAGTTACATTTCCCTTCAGTCAAACATAAGAGCTTGCTGGATCAGACCAATGGGGCCATTTGATCCAACAGTCTGCTTACATAGTGACCAACCAGATTCCTTTGGAAAACCCACAAACAGACTTTAAAGGAAATAACCATCTCTGGCTGTTGATTCTCAGACAGTGATATTCAGTGACATACTGCTTCCAACTCTGGGAAATTTGTATAGGCAATTTTACTAGTTATGAACTTTTAGATAAGTTAGTTGGCCTTCTGGATAAGTTAGAACCCATAGTCAGATATTATAGTAGTGAATTCTATAAATTAAGGATTCGCTCCCACACATGAATACATTCAGAGAAACTGCAATTTTGCCACTCATTTGGTAGTCAACTGTACTTATTTCAGTCAGATTTACTTCAAACAAATAGTAGTTCAGATTTTTCTACTAGCAATTATTGTCATTTTGATTCTATGAACCTACCATCTCATCATAGCCATGACTAGTTTGAATCTGTACCTGGACTGCAACATATTCACCTGTATCAGCTTATAAATCAGTTTCAATTCATTCATTTAATCTGTAGGCCACCCAACAGTCAAAGCACTCTCACAGGTTTGCAAAGATTAAACCTTAAAAACATATTTTAGAAACCATATACATATACAGTACATATAGACACACAGATACCTAAAAATAACCAACAAAACATTCAAGTTTATTAAAAACCTCATCATTCGTTACCAAATGCTTCAGAGATCTTAATCTGGTGTTGAAAAGATAAGAATGTTGGGTCCAGGTGGGCCTTCATCAAGCTGATCATTAGATAATGGGGAGTGGGGGCACCACTAAGAAGGACTGCCCCTTTACTGCCACCTTCTGAGCCTCCCTCAAAAGAGGCACAAGGACTAAGATGATGAACACAGTGGGAGAAATGCTCCAACAGGTACTGCAGGGCTGTATAGGTCAAAACCAACACCTTGAATTGGGTTTGGAAACATACAAGGCAATCAGGCCAGAGTCAGTTTTATATACTCAGACCTTCTGGTCCTTGTTAGCAGTCTGGCTGCAGCATTTTGCACAAGTTTCAGCTTCTGGACCATCTTCCAAGGTAGCCAAAGCACAGACAATTGAAGCCTGGTGGTCCACCAGTCAGCTGAATTCAAACTTAATTGAAGGTATTCCATGCCACCGAAACAACCTGAACTTCAAGTGACAAGGACCACTCCAGGAGAACTCCAGGCTACCAAACTGCTCTTTCAGGGATTGTACCTCTGTCCAGAACAGGCTGAGCACCTGCCATCTGATAAGAACAACCACCCACTAATAGCATCATAGCCTTGTCTGGATTGAATTTCAGTTGCCAAAATCTGGCCTGAAACAGAACAATAATATTAGTATAAGGATATTTGGATAATAGTTTTGGTTTTGGGGTTATTACTAATAATAAAGTAATACAAGCTAATGTTGTTCAAAAGAGCAAATTATCTGTTTGATAGATACAGCTCCCATGTAAACTGTTTGAAGTGTGATGGTTTGGCATCTTGAACAAATACTACAGTTTATCACTGGAAAATATACTGGTTACACAGCCTGTAATAAAAGGTATAATTCACCTGAAAACCTATTTTCTATGCATTCTATTGGAAAACAAATCAAAATTCTGCAAGAAAAAAGATGCACTTGTGCAAATCTAATTCACCCTATTTTCCACAGCAGATTTTTCTTTTGAATTATGCCTAATCTTTGCTGTAGAAGTATGGTCAAGAATAAATGAAAAATAATTATATATTATAAAAATCAGAATTCTTTTAACTCAGCAATATCCCAGGCATGTTTATTCAGAAATTAGTTCTGCTGACTTCAATAAGATTCTGATCCACACATATAGTAAAGGGATGTCAGAAAATCTTGAGGTGATACAGTGGACTTTGGGCTCTAGGTGTCAGGGATTTCAATTTTGAGTGTTCCCCATGTTAAAAAGAATTTGCACATTTTAAAAACCTAACAAGTAAGGGAGAAAGTTTCCAGATTTCTACTTCTACACATAAAGGTCCTCTACCTGCAGCCTTGAATGGTCCAGTCTACTTGTGACTTTCCTTTATGCCCTAATACTTTATAATGAATATGATAAACCTAATAATAACCTTTGCAATGTCATGCTTCAATACAGTGCTTGATTCCAAACTTGCTTTCTGTATGCACAGATATAAATCCTAGCTGCTACTGGAAAATTGCATTCCAAGCCTGATTCAAATGAATGAAGGGGAAGAGAACTCCCATATCCCACCCCTGTTTGGCCTTGCTTCCTGCAGTATTGCACTATGAGCATTCAAATTAAGTGTCCCTTTCCCATTAATCAGGGTGCCTTGGACAGTATGATTACTAAGTTTTCCTAGAAGATGCGAAAGGAGTTGAGTTACACAGCTACTGCTTTCATGATTCAGTGTTAATGGTGGGTATTCTCTGTTTAAACAACGTTTGTATTTATTTTATCCCTAAAATGAATAAAAGTATTGAGCAGTTTGTTTTCAATTTTAATTAAGATACCATGCATTTTATCTTTTTAAATGCAATATTTTAATTTGTTTCCTTTTCCAGACTTTACTTTTAGATTGGAATTCTATGTAAACTAATTCCTACTGAATGACCAGTCCTGAAAGTTAGATAATATTTTAACAATAATGCTTTAGAGATGGAGGCTGATATATGTCCAGGGCCATAGAAATGAATACCCATGTCCACATTTACAAAATTCAAATCCAATCATTTATCTATTGGGGGAAACATCACTTCAAGCATTCATTTCTATCAATTTCATTTCCATCCACTAGATGTACTTTGGCAAAGACATATCATGGCACTGTTTATTGACTGTGAGTAATTCTCTTTCTTCCTTAATGTTCCTTGATGAAACCACTTTTTGAAACTATAGCTATTGAATCTTTTAATTACCTGGAATTGCAACAAATCCTTTCCAACATGTGAAGTATTCCTGCAGCATCCTCTCCAACTTTTCAACTCACTTTTAAAATTTGGATACTAGAAATGATACTACACTCCACCAACCATCTTATCAGCACTATAGCTAAAAGCAAAGCATCTATCTACTCCTGGATCAATATGTGCTTATGCTTAATTGAAATACATGTAAAGCCTCAAGGATAGAAGAGATTTTGAGGATGGGTGGGTCTGTTTGTCACACACATCACCTGGCTTAATAGTACAGGCTTTTTGAAGATTATCTAAACCTTAAAACAAGAGATCCTTATCTCTTCCAAGGGCAGACTAGAAAATTTCTAACTTACATGTGCGGATATATGTATGCATGCACAAATCTGAAGCCACCAGTGAACACAGTATTGCAAGATATTGAGTTTCACATTTATTTCTCTTTTCCAATGTGAGACTCAGTTCTTCACCTATTTATTCAGTAGTTTAATTTCTATACCACAAAATAACCAAAGCTCTCGGAGCAATTTACAGTAGTTCCTATAGAAGACCATGACACAATGAAAACAACATTCCTGACAGATTAGTATTACATGATTCACGATAACAGAGGACTATTTTAAAGAAAAAAGAAAATAAGGTTGAGTCCCAGATCACACAGGTTAACAAATTTGTGAATTTACATTGCACACTGGTCGCTATTATGTTTAAATGAACAAGGACAAGGTAATAAGCACATGGCCGAAAACTACAGCAACACAGAAACAAAACATGAAAGCGCACTTCCCAAAGGGCAGATCCCAAAGCCAAAATATGTTACTTGAAATCCTACAGACTTAAGTTCCATTGTGTCTATTCCATATAATGTGTCTGTTCCAAGACTAAAGACTAAAACTGAATACAACCTTACGCCTACAAACAAGCCGTGTAGCACCAATTTTCACTAAAAACTATGGGAACCGCTTTCAAGTAGAGGATTTAGAGTTGAGGTAGGAAGATTATCAATCCCTGGAAGTGCTGAGATATGCTCTGATTGAATCAAAGCTCTATAACGGGGTCAAAGCGTAAGTAAACCGCCCCTTTTAACCTCGTCGCGCCCTACTCTCTGCCAGCCTCTCACGCCTCATGTTTTCAGAGCGGCAATCGTTCGTCCCTTCTTGCATCCCGTTCGCCCAACAAGCGCGACTACGGCTGTCCTCTGCCCACTAACCTGCCCCAGCAACTTGGGCAGCAAGCATAGGCAGCCTCTCAGGATTTCTCGGACCAGCTCTTCAGAGGAGGCTCCCGGCGGGGAGGAGGCCTCGGGTGGACTCGAGCCAGCCTGCCCCTCCGAGGAGGCCATGACAGCCGCCCGAACCAACCACTGCTAGTGACAGTGGGGGCCATGCCTCTCTTCCTCCGCCCCTCGCACCTCGTCGCGCGCGGATGACGGAGTGAGCCCCTCCGCTCGTGAGGGTTCGAGACTTCGTCCTTTCCCCCGCCCACCCGCGTGACTGACAAGTGAAGCCGCCACTCCGCTATAAGGGGAAGAGCGGAGTGGTGCAGCTTCTGAGGCTCGCCGCCTTTTTCGGCCTGCAGAAAGGGGCGAGGTGGCTTCGCTTTCCCACTGGCTCCCGGTGGGGCGGACTAGCGCAGCTGCGCTGCGGGTTTCCAAGCGCGGCTGCGCGCGTAGCGGTCGCATCTGCGAAACGAGAGGATGAAGTGCATTGAGGCGTGTCTCCAAAATTTCGCGCTCGTAGCACAGCATATTTGTTGCTTTTTGCCTGAGTGCAGTCAACGTTGTTGTTATTTGGTTGACCCCTAGAATAATATGACTGGTGATGGTGATAACAACAGTGGGAGCCGTGCCGAGCCATGGGAAAAAAGTAAAAATCCATACTGGGAAATAGTTTTATTAGGACCAAACCGGTTATGTTTGACGATGTTGATAATGTTAATTGTATTCAGGCAATTAATATAACTTCTAGTTTGACCTTCAGCTCTTTGAGTAACTTCCATGAAAAGTAAAAGTTTAGGCTCAATGGCTCAACACAAAAGTGGTTTGTTGCCCACAATCAGTTAAGTTGTAGTGGTTGTAAGATTCCACTCGTGGAGCGCCACTGCAGCTTCCGCAGAGCATATGAAGACTTGTCCAGAACTGGGTTCAGGGTGGAAGTGTTTTTGGCGGGGGAGACAAGATGGGTCTAAGTACAGCCACTCTTGGGCTATCCCTTTCCCAGCTTGAAGGTAAAGGGGGCGAACCAAAGTACAGTGGTACCTCTGGTCATGAACGCCTTGGCTCAAGAAGAAATCGGGTCACAAACAATAATTACTGAAAAATTTTTACTTGGGTCGCGAACACCACTTTGGGTGGCAACCAAGATCACAGCCATCTCCCCCTCCCAGCGCCCATGGGGAGATGGCCACGATCGCAGTTCCATTCGTGCAGGGAAGGCGTCTGTGATCAGAGGCATGCGGCTGCACTCAGGACGGGTGCAGCAAAGCAGAGCTGCGAATCCGCTTGTCATTTGTGGAGTCACGTACCTCTGATCACGGATCGCAGTTGCTTTTGTGTAGGGAAGGTGTCTGATCAGAGGCACGCAGCTGCAGGAAAGACAGAAGCAGCAAAGCAGAGTGGTGGGGGAGATGGCTGAGATTCTGCCTGTCTTTCCTGCAGGAGCACGTCTCTGATCAGGCACACCTTCCCTACACGAAAGCAACTGCCATCGCGGCCGTCTCCCCACCCCCAGCGCACCATTTGCGCCCCTCTCTACCACAGTGCGCCCACGATCACACCCATCTCTCCCCCCCACCCCCCAGTGTGCCGGGATGATGGATGCGTGCAGGGATGACAGGCGTGATCTCGGTCATGCTGGGGGTGGAGAGATGGCCGCGCTTGTGCTTGTGGGGAGGGGGGGGGGAGATGACTGCGATCTTTGTTGTCACTTTGCTTCACATTTTTCTGATTTAAAAAATGGTTACAGAACGGATTAACCTTATTTACATTGAACCTTATGGGGAAATTTGACTTGGCTCACGACCAGAGTCCTGGAACAGATTACGTTCATGAGCCAAGGTACCACTGTACTAGCCAAATTTCAATTTAAAACCTTTACTGCCAGTACTAAGTGTTAGAATTGGCATTTGGGATTTCTAGAATTGGAGAGCGGGGAAAGACTACAACACCAAGTGCATAAAACAGGGAATGATCACTGGTTGAGGGAATGAGGTGCTGGTAGGAGAAGGAGGTATAGCTTTCTGGAAAAATCTCCACAGATGGAGGCCTTCTAGCACTACCAATCCAAAGATATTGTCCAGCTTTTCTGTCTTTTTTTTCCTTACCAGTTTTTTTTTTCTCCTGGCAAGAAAGATGGAAAAGGCAATGGCAAAACACAGGATTGCAAATGGAAGGCACTAGACACTATCATTTGAATGCTCAGCAAAATTCCATGAATGAGGAAGGATGACTGCACAATTAAAGCCTCATATGGAAACAATCTTGGGCCAGAACTTCATATTGTCAAGATCCCATCATACTGTTGCTATAGCCACATCCTGCATTTCTTACTCTGAGCACATGCAGCAAGACTTGTTGCTGGATAGCCACAGTGTCCGTGCTGTTTTCACTCCTGAGCTCTATTAGTGGGTGTTGCTCACTTGAGGACCATTGGTGTCAGGAAGATTTGCAAAGGAGATGTGCGCAGAGAAATGTCCCTTCTGGTCCCCCTTGTTCTGTTTTTGGCTCAGTTAGCTACATGCCAGGCATGAAGGAACAAAAAGGAATAATTTAAAAAAAAAATCCTCCTGCTCTTCCCAAAAAATCAGGGAGAAGGACATGTTTGCTGATGTCCTTCCAGGTGTGAGACCAGCACCTCCTTTCCCTCCACCCAAAAGTAAGCAAGTAGAGCGCTCTCCCCTGGGACTTCCCCATGAGTTAGCACCATTGAAGTTATTGTGATTTATTGGTGAGCAAGGCCATTGAAGATAATGTGATTTGCTTCTGAGAGACATGCATTTCAGTTAGTAGTTTTTCAAGCAAGAGGGCAAAGAAGACAAACAGGAAAGCACCTCAAACTATTTTTTCGGAGAGGAGGAGAGGCAAGGGAACATTGTAAGCCAGAGGGAGAAACTGAGGGGGCGAGGGAGGCAGGGAAGCAGCTTATGGATCTCCATGCTGCTGCCCTGTTTTGCTGAGCCCTGGTGGAACTCTTCCTCTACCCTTCCCTCGGGAAGGCAAGGACAGTGTGAGGTGAGCATACAGAGGATGGCATGCACCACAGCTGAAGAGCAAGGAGGAGGAGAATTGGAATAAAGTTCGTCATGAAAATTCCAGAACCGAAGAAGAGGGACAACACAATAGAGATGGAAAATGAGCTGCACTGTATGCCACAGGAGTTACTCAGGCTCACAGCCCTGCAGTAAAAGCTTGGTGTAGCTCTGACCCTGGTTTCATGTTGGATCTCAGCCCTAGGCTGAGGCTTTCTTGTCACTAGTGCTAGGAATCCAGTGATGGATCTCAGACTGCTTTGAAGTGGCATTTATGATCTGGCCATGGTACTTTTAACATTCCTTATTTAGGCCATGGAGAACAGTAATTGTTCAGTGACTGTAATTACTTCACTTGCTTTCAGATGAAGATACTTGTCATTCAAAAGATATGTAGTGCTTTCTTAAAATAAGGGCACTAGAATTTTTTTCTTGTCTTGGCTTATTGTTTGTCGGCTGCACATATTTATTTGCAGCATGTACAGTAATTTATCAGATGAGTTAGCTTTTGGTCCTTCTGAGTGAAGGCCTTATCAATAAAAGAAATAAAAATAAAAACAAATCTCTGTTTAGCAAGATAGCTGGAAGAAATATTTAGAGGAAGCATTTTATTCTATGTTCTCAAAATGTCCCAAAACTAGGGTTGCAGAACTATGCAGATTTTCATTAATTTTATTTTATTAGATTTTAATTTTCATTTCAGACAAATACTGTCTCCCAAAGCCTCTTCTATAAAAAAGAGGCAAAGAGAAGCCATCCCTTTAGGCTTACCAAAAAAACAAAAAAGATACATAAGAGAACTGAAGTGGAAAGAAGCTCAAAACTGGAATCCATGCAATATTTTTGCATGGATTATATTTCTATCCCACCTTTTTTCCTGCAAGAAATCCAAGATGGCTTACATAATACGTCTTCATCTGGAAACAAGTATTTATATCCAGTTGGAATCCAGTATTTATATCAATGGGGCCACTCAACCCTGTTTCTAAGGCCACTCTTGCAACTTTGGCGATCCAAAGGCATGATTCTTTCCACACAGGCTGTGAGGGTGGGTGGATCCTATGAAGTTGGTGGCACAGCTACGTAGTTGGTGTGCTTTTCTGATCTCATAGATGGATTTCTGAAGATTCCTATTGCCATCTGAACTCTTATCTAGTAGCCATAGGATTTTGCTATAAAAAACTCAAGTATGAAACTGCTGGTTTGACAATGATACGTAATGTGTCCCCAAGTTCAGCTTCTGTACCAGAAGATGAGAATGGCTAGTATAGCACTATTTTTTTAAAAAAAGGGATCAGGGGGAATGTGCAGAACTGGAGGTTGGGTAGCTTAATTTTTTTCCAGGTAAAACTAATGAAAGCGTAAGTAAATACGAATTTCATAAGCATGTAGAAGGTCAGGGCCTGCTTTAAAAAAAAGACTCAATGTGGCTTCCACAAAGCTGGATCCTGTCACACTAACCTAGAATTCTTTGCATGTCAAGAACATGTGAATGGGATTATCTAGTAGATGTGGCTTACTTGGACTTTCAAAAGTCTTTTGGCAGAGTTCTTCACAAAAGATTCCCAAGCAAACTTGGCAATCATGGAGATAGAGAGGAGGTCCTCTCATCGATCACTATCAAGTTAAAGTACAGAAAGTAGGCACAAATGGTAAATTCTCAAAATGAAGAGATGTAAAGAGTGGGATCCCAAAAGGATCTGTATTAGCTCCAGTGCTTTTCAACTTATTCATGATCTGTAATTAGGAGTAAGAGCTGAGTAGCCAAATTTGCTGATGACACCTAATTATATAGAGTGGTTAAAACAAAAAGGGATTGTAAGGAAATCCAAGAAGTAATGAGATCAGAATGGCAAAAGTTGCTCAATATTAGCAAGTCTGAATGCATCTTGGAGTAAAAAATCCCAACCTCAAGTAGAAAGAGAGAGATTTGAGCTAACAATAACTGACCGAAAATAGATCTTGATGTTGTAGTGAACAGTTCAATGAAAATGTTGACCCAATGTGAAGCAACTGTGAAAAAGGCAAATTCCATGTTGGGATTAATTAGAAAAGGAATTGAAAATAAAGCTGCTAAGATAAGACTTACCTTGTATGAATCTGTAGTGCTACTATACCTAGAATATTATGTAAAGTTGTGGTCACTGCACCCAAAAAGGATATTGTAGAGTCGGAAAAAGTGAGGAAAAGGGCAAAGGATCATTTATGATGAATGAATGCATCCTTTTGGATTGTTTAATTTAGAAGAAAGGCAAATAAGGTGAGATATGATAGAGGTGTACAAATGGTGCAGGAAAGTACATAGAGAGATATTCTTTCCCAAAAGGATGCTCCCCCTGACTTCTGGAACCTGAGGGTGACTGGTAGTTGAAATTGGAGCACTGGTTTGTGTTTCTGTTTTATTTTTATTTTTGCATGGAGTGGGAAAGCATGGTCAGCCCTCTGCAGCTCTCCTTTGATGGATGGGCTACAGTGGTCTCTTTCTTGCTATTATTTTATTTTATTTATTTATTTAAAGGACTTATATGCTGCCCCATCACATGAGCCTTGGGGCGGCTTACAATCATTAAAATTGCATATAAAATACAAACAATTCATACATAAATACAAAAAAAAAAAAAAAGAATAGAATAGTGGATCCAGCCTGGTCAAATAAACCATTAACAGTTAAAATAGCATTTAAATAAAAAGGTCTTGGCCTGGCGACGAAAAACAAATAAGGACGGCGCCAGATGGACCTCTCTGGGGAGCACATTCCATAGGTTGGGTGCCACCGCAGAGAAAGCCCTCCTCTGAGTACTCACCGTCCGAATGTCCTTCACAGAGGGTTCCCGGAGAAGGGCCTCTCCCACTGGTCTCAAGGGCGGGCGGGCATATATGGACATAGGCGCTCCTTTAGGTAACCAGGGCCTAAGCTATTCAGGGCTTTGTAGGTGATAACCAGCACCTTGAATTGAGCCCGGACTTCGATGGGGAGCAGTGAAGCTGGTAGAGAACTGGGGTTATGTGAGAGTAACGCCCAGTCCTCGTCAGCAGCAACCTGGCTGCTCTGTTTTGCACCATCTGAAGTATCCAGACTGTCTTCAAGGGCAGCCCCACGTAGAGCGCGTTATAGTAGTCCAATCGGGAAGTAACCAATGCATGTGTCACTGTTGCTAGGCAGTTGATAACCAACACCTTGAATTGGGCCTGGACTTCAATGGGGAGCCAGTGGAGCTGACGGAGGACTGGGGTTATATGAAAACAACGCCCAGTCCCCGTCAGCAGCTGGCAGCTCTATTTTGCACCAATTGAAGTATCTGGACTGTCTTCAAGGGCAGCCCCACATAGAGCGCGTTACAGAAGTCTTATTGGGAAGTGGCAAATGCATGTGTCCAATTATGAGAGAGGCAGGGTAAAAACTTGCAGTGGTCCCTGGCCAATGGAGAAAACACAGCATGCTTTCTTCTCTGCAGTCTCAGGTCTGTTTTCCAAGACATCAAGCAACTTACTTACCCAGACAATCATATTTAGGATCAGGGTATAACATGTCCATTGCAATATTTATGCTAATCTGTTGATAATATTGTTCTACCGTGGTGTGCAGGGCTTGATCACTGATTTAGCTATCCCATCTTTGACTTTTCTATTACCACAGAAGGGGTTCAAAACACAGGGAATTTCAGAAGCAATTTACAATATGGTATAAAAGGCTATACCATATTGTTGGAGGGACAAAGACCTGCTACATACCTATAAATTCTTCCACTTGCTAAATTCTTCCTAGGTTGCAGCTGTTTGTCAAGATCCAAAGAGCTACTTGAGCACATACAGTGTGGTTTGGTGAACATTTTTCGGTGACTCCATGCCGCATCACAAACTGATTTAAAACTCCCTACAATTACTTAATTACCATTGTCCAGACTTTCCAGTGAAGGTTTCCAAACTGCAAAGCATGCAGTGTTCTTAGTTCAATTTAGGAGGAATGGAGAAGTAAATCAAATGCTCACATAGCCAAAATATCCACACAATCATTTTTTATATGACCGAAGTCAATCTGAGTTTACATTTTCAGTTGATCGGCTTCCATGATACTCATCATGTGACTGATTCAGAATATTTATTTTATTTATGTATTTATTTTTGTGAGTTGAACTAGGAAGCTGTGACCCGCAATCCAGGCTTACACTGAATGATTCATAGAGGTCATGTGATGAGAATTCAACATGTTTAAAAGGGTTGTGTGAATTAAACACTGGGAGAGCCCAGTGTTGCTGAAATTTTAAAAATGAAATAAATCCTTGAACTTATGACTGGCTTTGTGAATGTTATACTGCTTTTATAGCTGAACAGTTCAATTTGAAGTTTCCTTTGTATCTGTTCTATTTTTATGCATGCAGCCCAAAAGATGGGCATCTGACAGGCCATAATAGACTGCTCCTTTCCCAGGTATTGCCTGCTTGTTTCCTTTATCTGTGAATAGGAAATGGCTTAAAGGCACCTGTGTTATGAAGGTCCCAGGGGCAGCTGGCTGGCTAGTGAATGCTTGATTATGTGTTAACATGCTTTGTCAGATATTGGCAGAATCTGTTCTCTTCTTTTGCCTTTTCAGCAAGGGTGCCATTGACAGACTGACTACCCATTTATAGAAATGTTGTCCATCAAACTGTGAGGAAGGACAATGGTGTTTTTCTGTGGCCAGTGACTGTGGGAAACTTTTCTTTGGCTATTCAGGCAATTTTTGTAGCTTGCTCTGAAGAGGAGAGACTGATGAGTGCAAAAAGTACAATTAAGCAAAGCCAGACTTCAATTGAAGGCTGTAGTGTAGTCTGCTGTTCTCAGTTTTTTATGGGTGGGGGGGTGGATCTATGGTTTTTCACTTTGCTGTGTGGCATTCAGCGGGGGGCTATTACAATCCTAATTTTTTTTCCTGGACCACCTAATTCTAAGTAAAAATTAAATGTAATGAGAGCCACTTGGAGTTCTGAATATTTTAAAGCATAATTCCCACAGAAGGGAAAGGGAAAGGGATTTGACCTAAACTGCAATGAGCATCAGTTGGCTAATTATAGCTGCATTTATATTACAGCAGGTGTCAGATGCAGTCATCTCAATAAAGTCCACATAATACTCAGGAGGGAAAAATAACAAAAGCTTTTCTTTGAATGTGGGTGCTAATTTCTGCTAGGTGTCATATGAGCGCTGATACTTCTCCTTAGCAATAACAAGGACTTCACAGCACTCAGAAATGCATTTTGCCCGTGCGTGAATTGACACTGTAACACATTTGCTAGTCAGACTTGGCAGATGTCAGTAGATAATATTAACATTGCAGAGGTTATATTTAATGCAGAGAGTCTTATGTAAATACTTTTAGATGATGGCTCTAGGTTGGAGAAGGTGTCCGTATTCCAGCTCACTTAACAAGATCTAAAGAGATGGTAGCAGAAGACCTTCCTTTCCTTCAGTTCTTCCTCTGTTTACAGAAGATCATTTTAGATGGCCCACGCCTCAGGCAGATGCCACAAATTCTGTGAGAGGCCTGTCAAATACTTGTGAATACAATTCACACTAACTCTTCCAAGTTATTGATCAGTTCTAGCTTGGCAAAAGGAAGGAGAACAGCTGGTCTATGCCTTAAATCCACTGCCGCTTTGGGGCATCTGCCCCCAACATTTCAGCAGATGGGTTGGTTCAAGCTGGCATGGGCATGGGGTGGCAACACTACTCAGAAATTAGTAAAATGAACAATATTGAAAGTGATGTGAGCAGGAGAGAGAATCCTTGCATGAAGTGTTGGTTTATGGCGTGAGGCCCCATGCACTGTTTTTTAGCCACACCTACACAGCATCACCTTGTCTTTCTTGGGGAGTGTCTCTTGAAGAAATGAGCAAGTGCATTTCCTTAACCACCAACCAAATGCAGCTGACCTCCACTTAGCTGGAAAGAAAAAGTGGGGCTTCCATGGCAATCCTCTTGAGGGGGATCCTTTGAGAAATATCTCTGTTCATTACAAGTATATTCCATCTTTATCCCATTTTCTGATGTAGCTTAGGCTGAGAGATGGCCACTGGTACTAGATTATCCAAGGAGCTTCATGGCTGAGTGAGACGTTTAATCTGGGACTCTTCATCCCTAGCCCACCACCCTAACCACCATGCTGGCCCTTATCTTCCTTGACAACGAAGAAACACAGCCTCCAGTACAGATATTTTCAATTTCAGCTTATACTGGATGATATTCTTATTTCTCTGTGTACATTACGTATCATGAACAGGTTACTCCCTTCTTTCCCTTTCTTCCAGCACTCAAACCAAAACCTTAAGAGCACTGTTCTTTCGTTAAAACTTAACTGGTTACAGAGCACTATAAATCAGAGAAGCATTCTCTTTGAGATCTGGAAGAAGCATCTCCCCATGCAAAGAGTTGAATCCAAACTGGAACTTCTTTCAGCAAAGAGTTCTGCCTCAGGGTAGCAGCTGCTGCTTGCAGGCAGGATGAGAGGAATGCTGGACATGTTGCAACTGGTCTGCACACTTCACCTGCCATCACCCAACTGGGTCAAGGAATTTCCCCCACATCCTGGCCCATGCCATTTCTGAAAAGTGTCTCTCCCTTTCCATGGTGGGGTGGTTCTCATACTCTGCCTGAGAAACCTCACTAGATCACCTTGCCCAGTCACCAGGCAAGACCTCCCTGTCATCCTCCTCCTTAGAATCAGACAAAACTACCTGAACAGACTGTAATGTGAAGAGACAGGCCCACTCTCTGCATCATGCTGGAGTCTGTGTTGGACCATACACTTTCAACACAAGATATATAAAATGTCACTGCCATATAATATCCTATACACTGTGCCATTTTCTACTTAAAACCAGTCAAATCCAGAAGGTTCAGTGGCTCTTCTGGAAACTGCTCAGATTCCAATTTGGATAAATTTCCAAGACTGAGGAATACTTGAAAGAGTTATGAGAAAACCACTAAGAATTTTTCCTGTATGTTTCCATTGTTTGGAAAGCATGCTAAAATGATACAGGCTGGAACGGCAACAAAATGTGTATCCTCATCACCTAGCAAGAGTGTCCAATTCAGGGATCGAATCAGCCAGCTATGCCTCCTCATGTTTTCTGACTTCCTTCCCTAGCATTTACATTCAAGATTCTTTGATGACTAAGCATACACAATTGCCACAAGGCTAGTTTTTTGCTTTAAAAAGAACTTTTCTACTCATGCAAATTGTGGGGTTTCCCTAATCATGCTGTTACTTCCCTCTTGCTTCCCACAAACTACATTTTGTTTCCAGTCTTCCCCACACTTGAGTTTTTAATGTTTGGTAAGGGCAGTATTAGGTAGTCCCCAACACTTGCATGTCAAAGGAGAGATAGTCAGTATGCAAAGGAGACGTTTGGGTAGGCACATGTTACCTGGAAAAACACCCCTATATGTTACAGGATGGCACTCAATGTGGATAAGTGCAAGGTTTTGCACCTGGGACACAGGAATGGGTGTCAAAGGTACAGGATGGGGGACAAGTGGCTGGAGAGCAGCACTTGTGAAAGGGATCTCAGGGTACTTGTCAACAGCAGGCTGAACATGAGCCAGCAGTGTGATGCGGTGATTAAGAAGGCAAACGCCACTCTTGCCAGAACCATGGTTTCCAGATCTAGGGAGGTGTTGATACCACTCTACATGACTCTGGTGTGCCCACAACTGAAATACTGTATCCAGTTCTGGGCTCCACATTATAGGAGAGACACAGCTAGGTTAGAATTGATTCAGCACAAAGTCACAAGAATGGTAGCCAGGTTGGGAGAGATGACGTATGAGGAGAGATTGAGGGAACTGGGTCTTTTCAGCATGGAGAAGAGATTCCAAGGGGATCTTTTAACGACGTATAAGTATGTGAGGGGATGTCATGTTGAGGAGGGCCGTGACCTGCTCTTCCCTGCAGTGGAGAGCAGAACATGTTCCAATGGGGCAAAGCTCAAGGAGCCAGGCTTCAGGTTGGATGTCAGGAAGTACTTCCTGAAGGTTTAGGACCCCTAGGATATGGAATCGGCTTCCAAGGGAGGTAGCGGAAGCCCCATCTTTGAGGGTGTTCAAGGAAAAACTTGGGCAACCACATTTTGGGGATTACATGAGCAGAACTGGCTCGAGCCGGGGGTCATACTAGATGGCCCAGGAGGTCCCTTCTGACTCACTTTGTTTCTATGTTACCCCCAGTTTGTGGATCCTTCTTTCCTCACTGTGCCGCATTGGCTCCACTGTTACCAATAATGGGATCCGCAGCAACAGAATATGAAGCTGAGATTGTGATGGTGTCACAAGTCCAAGAGGAGGCAGAAAGCATTGCTCTCACTCCAAATGGACTTTGTGGAGATTCTGTGCAGCCAGTATCAGTATGAGGCAATGACTGAAAAGAAAAATAACTTTTTGGCTCAGGTGTATAGTCTTCCTAATAAATATGACATATTCTGATAGAAAACAAGGTAAAGGGCATTCTTCAAGGGATTCGGATTCCAAGCTGCTTATGACCAGACTACAAATGTGGAAAACTTGTGATCAGAGTACCCAATATTCTTTCATTTTAAACAGCTGTAGGAAACTATTAATTTTTTGAGAAAGCAGTGCTGGAGAAGGGGCTGTCAGCTTTTCCGGTGGTACTGTTCCCCTGACTGAAGTGCCCCCTCATCTAGCTACTTGAAGGAGACAGAGAAGGGGACAACATCCCTGGTAGTATACCTTCCATTTCTCACCAGCATGAACAAGAACATTTAGAATGGTGTTGGCTGAGGAAATAGCAATGGATAATGGACAAGTATTAAATTTCTTTACCCACATTGAACAAATCAGTAGCCCCTTTTGCTCCGAAGCAAATAAAAATGTGTTGGGAGATCCTCATATGCCACATTGTTTGGGAGGTCTTCTAGAAATGTGTCCCGAAGACTAAGGGCAGCTAGTGCAGACTTGTGGGAATGCATGTAACACAGTATTGGTGACTTAACATCAAATGCATTAGTTGCAACAACAGGGCAGAAACTGGTGGCAGATTGATACAGCCCACTTAATAGCAACCTACAAGGCTACAAGCTACAAAGAGGCTCACTAGGCTTGTGTGGCCTTATTGCCAGGTAAGAGTAATAGTCTTATTTTTTGCCAGATTACTTAGAAGTAAATCTCACATAATTCACTGGGGCTTACTGTTAAGCACAGAATCATAGCCTTAGTAAAAATGGCCTCTCTCTGCTACTGCAGCCTATGATGAATCCAGCAAGATGCCAAAGTTACACATCTCTGTGACCAGGACAGTATGAACACCATGCTAAGCTACTATATTTTTACCATTTTTCTGTGTGGCCAAAATTAGCTGAGGTTGCCTATCATAAAGCAATTCACAGACCAATCTCAGCTCTGTTCCAGGGCAAGCAGGTGACTGGGCAGTTTTGTGTTTTGCAATCAGTGTATTAGGTTCCTCAATTACCTAGAGTGTTGATGTTTTAAGGTTCTGCACCCAGCTCAATCGATTGCCTACCAATGACAGAAGTGCTGCTGAAGTCAATGCGAGTATTGCCTCTTTCAGCTGCACATTTGCTACTTTTCTGGTATTAGAGTCAGCACAGTTGCCAGGAGGGTTTCAAAGCTGAAAGAAAACGTATTTGCTGAATGTGTGGCTTCCTGATGAAAGTGAGCAATTTCATGATCTTTACACTTTTCAGGTTTTTTTCCTTCCCATGTCATGTTAAGAATGAGCAATTCCTGTGGCTCGATTTGGAGGACTGTGGAAAAATGACTGTACGGGGTCCAATGAACACCTCTCACTGTTGTGGAGAATTCCACGTGCTTGAATCACCTGTCCTTAAGGAAGAAGTCTCCCCAGCCCCCATGATGATGGAAAGCTGCCAATCCAGTATAAATGTGTAATGAAATTAATATAACATTTGTTTAAGGAGCTAAATTATCATACCTTCCTGAACCATGTCATACACTAGCATGGGGACTTTCCATAAAACTACACCCACATATATATTTTCAATCTATACTATGTTTAACATGCAATATAATGTCTGGTTTTTTATTAGGACACCTCCTAATTTTGGACAAGAAAAGTTTTTATGCTGGACATGCATGGAGAGACTTTGCTGGCAACACCCACGTGAGCATCAGGGAGCTAACTGAGGCAAATAAATTTGTAGGCTGAAATAATATTATGTATTATGATCTTAAAATCAATCACTATAATACTTTGGTGAATATTTTTAACAACAAATGTTGCCTTTCCTTTTTCTGATTTGAGCCATAATTTCAAGGTTATTCCCGTGATAGCATGGAAGCCCTTCTACTTCCCCCCACTTGCATTCATACTGTATTCCAAGTACCTACACTCTATAGGTTATGTTAAAGGACAGTTAAGAACCAGAATTCATTGCTGAACAAATTATATCTGCCTACATAATACACAGTAATTTTCATTAGGTGAATAGTGTAAGAGGCACAAGCTCAGACTGGCCTTGACCAAGAGCACAATCATGTACAATCATGCACTTTGTTTTAAAAGCTATCATATGTATAGTAAACTTGGAGTTTATGGTGTATTTATGTATTGCAAACATAACCCTCTATTTGATTTCTGTTGAGCTTTCTCCAAGGCACCTTCAGCTGAAAACTATGTTGTAGGCATGGAACTCTCTTACAGAGAATAGAACAGAGACTCCTATCTCTTTCTCCCCATTAATGGTTAAATACCACTTTTCCCTCCCTGCCAAAAATCCAAGCAGTAAGAAATAACTCAGGGATACAAATTCTGTCCCAAATGAAGCCTATTATGAAGGGAGTCATGTTTTCACTGTCTCTTATCAATAAGGTTTCTAACATACATGCCAGTATCCCATTTTTAAAATTGTAAATAAAATAAAAATCAGGAGGGCATAGAGCTGGAGGATACCAAAAGAAGTGCTGATAGGCCCTGGTTATGCAAACCATCTAGACAGCCATATGGCTATGAGGCAGTATACAAAAGTGCTAAATAAATAAATGGTGGAGAACTTAGTCCATTGGACAGCTGATCTGATTTTTGCTGCTGTGGGTCTCTGGCTAGGGCTGCTTACCACTCCACCCCATTGTTTTTATTATTTATTTTAGCACTGCCGCTTTATAATGTTCTTTTAAATGTCACTATAACCTTGTTATTGTTTAGTATTGCTGTGGCTCAATTCCTCTTTTGTGAACCACTTTTTGTTCCATTTATGGAAAAATGCAGGAAATACTTTTTAAAAATAAAAGAAATGGAGTTGCTGCTCCATTTCTGAGGCAGAGGAGATGTAAAAAGAGGATAACTCTTCATAGTTCTAAACAAAAACAAAACAAAACAAGGAAGTTCTGAGGTGAGAATTCTGAATTGATAATCCACTAGTTATTTTCACATGCAACTATTCAAGAGCATGGTCAGAAGGCACCTGATGCAACGTGGCCACCAAGGTTTTGCTCTTGTAGGATGAATTGATGCAAATGAGGACAGAGCTGCTGCACCTTTGTGTAGCAGTGGGAACCTCTGTGTACTGAAATCCCCTTTAGATTTAGGTATAGCTGCCCACTGAGTTCTTTGGTTTGTATCCAGTGGGGCTGCTCCACTTCCACTTGCTCCATTGCACTCACAGAACTCTCAGCTTGTGGAACAGCTCTGGAAATGAGTGAGAACCAATGTTTCTGCAAGCTCGGCTTGCCTGCCTTGTTCCAAGTATGAATATTTTTGCTCAGTACAATTACTTTAGAACAGCAAAGACCCTGTAGAGCAAGGGGTGTGGCCCAGAAATATGGGTACCATGGCATACTACCCTCAGTGCTCTGGCTCAGATTGATTGTTGGTGAATTTGATTTAAAAATGGGCTGATGTTAGTCATGCCATCATATAAACTAGCTTGCTGGAATTTTAGAGAAATTTTAATACTAAGCAACTTGTGTTGAACCAAATTTCACCTTGTGAACATATTCTTCTTGACTGGTATTTGGAATTTTTCAGTCATCTTCAGTCAAGAAGTAACAATGCCAAAGTGTGTGTTGGAGGGAGTTCTGTATGGAAGGTGAGGAATGGCCCAAAATGCCTTTATCAATGCCTTTATAAATTGCAATCTGGCAAATTGCAATTTTGTCTAAGGATATATAAGTCCTGCTGCACACACTTTGGGTCTTGATTCAAGTCAAAGGTGTATGCATTTAAAGTATTTATAAGCTATTGAGTTTTGCAGTATACCTGTTTTGCAGTCCACTCTTCCATATGATAGTAAAAAAATCAAGGACAAAAAGATTTTTAAAAAATCTTACCTGTGCTGAACTGGAGGCTTATTTATAGCTTTAATATTCAGAGCCTGGTATCAATGACTCTTATTAATTAGATACACAAAACTAGCAATGAAGCAACTTATATCTCTTTCTAAATATGCAATAGAATAATGGTTCATGTGAAATCCTATGCACATTTACTTAGAAGTAAATCACACTGTGTTTGGGACTTAATCTGAGGTACATGTGCATAGGATAGCAGCCTTAATAACAATGTAACTCTCAGTGTAATCCTATACAAGTCTACTCAGAAGTAAGTGACACTGAATTCAACAGAGCTGACTCACAGGTAGGCTGATTGCAGCCTAAATGTAGCTTTACAGCAGTAAACAACTTTTGCTTTGAGCTTATTGAGTTTTATAGTTATCAGTCCCTGGAGAATCTAATTGGATTGATTCTGTCACAATTGTTTAGGAAGTGGTTGTGTGGAGAACTGTTTTTACCAGGCCCTAGTAACTAAGGCATGGGACAAGTTCCAACCAAGGCAAAGGCGACTCGTATTTGACGGCCTTGGATAAGTATCATAATGGTAAATGTTTTGCATCTTCAATTTCTCGTGGTAATTTAAAAATTCAGTCATTACTTTCCATTGACATTATCTTACTCTACCATTTTAAACTATATGAACATGCCAAACATGAACAGAATATCTTTTTAAAATACAATTCTTTGTACATCTAAACATATATTGCTTTTAAAGGCACAAATATGCTAGACCTCTTTAGTGCTCTCGGAATTGTTGTTTTTAAAAGTCTATGGCATCTACTTCATTTCCCTCATTATTCTTATCCTTAAAGAAATCCAGAAGTTAGTGAAGCATGACCATTCATTCCTGAGACGGCATTGGCTATCTTTAATCAAGCTGTGCTTTTCTAAATGTCTCCATTTAATCTCCTAAAATGCTTTTTAAGACCTCTCCCCCCTGCTACAAAGGAATCAAAACTAAATGGTCTGTAATTTCCTGAAGTGTTCCCAGATCCTATCTTAAATAATGACATTAGGTTGGCCACTTTCCAGCCATCAGGTCGTTCCTGAATGAAGTGACTTTGTAAAACCTCTGCTGAATCTTGGATAAACTCTCCCCTACTGTCTGCTACAATCTTGGATGTAGGTTGTTTGACAAAATGTATTCCATGGAATGCCATTCCCAACTCTGCTGTGTTATTTATAATGTAAGATATTTTAAAAATTAAGATATTTTTAAATTAGTGGATGATTTTTATACTAATACAGCACAGAATTTAGCAGAATATGCATATTTTATGACTGACACATTGAAAATTTTCAGTATTGAGCTCTTTTCTTATATATAAAAAACAGCTTCTTCAAAGTATGCTGCAAAATTAGTCAAAATGATTTCACAGATTTAAATCACACCTAGACAGTCGTCATAGCAGGCAATATCCAGCTGGGTCATTCCACTGGTGCAAATTCATTAACTTGTTTATTTGTTTAGTTTATTTACAATATTTGTGTACAGTTCCACATCCAAGCAAATTCCAAAACAGCAAACACACTAAGACAATAAAAACAATATATTAAAATAGAGATGACTTTGGGTGGATTTGCACATCACAGCAAGCAACCTGGTATGGTTACCACAGTTCCTGTTCTCTATGTGGTTTCTATGTTATCATGGTTTCCATTCTTCGCACTCAGACATCTTGCTGGAAGCGCATATCCCACTGACGACCATACCTGCAGTTCAGCCACCACCCCCTGCCAACATCATTTACCTCTTCCTCGCTGGTCCACACAGTTCCCTGGGACCTGCAAACACATCAATTAGGCATTCACCCCATTTATTCTCCCCGACAGAGAGGAAGTGTGTAGGCAGGCCTCTTGCCCTCACCATGCCTGTAGCTGTCTTCTTGTTCCCCATAGCACCACCCCAGGACCCATCTTCACCCTCACCTTCATGATCAGGCATGGAGGCTTGTCTTGCTCCTTCTGTGCAGCCTCCTCCCATAACCTTTGCGGGCCAGCACCCCACACACCCTCCCTCCTCCCTCTCTTGCCCTGCTCTAAAATGCATCAGGAATTAGCCCCACGCACTACCTCTCAGAACTCACCTGCCCTGCTTGGAACCCACCTCCCACTTCCTTGGCTCCATTTCTGGCACCATGCGGGCCCTGCCTGCCCATCCTCTCTCCCTCTGTCTGCCGTCTTGCTGGTATGGGAGTCTTCCTCCCACTTCTGTGCCATCCCTGGCTTTGAACTTCTGTCCCATTGACTGCAGTCCCATTGACTCCTGCTCTGCTGCTCACCAGCCCACTTTCCAGCTTTCCAACTCTGCTCCTGTCATGTCTCCTCTCATCCCTTTGGTTGGCATCATGGGCAGCCCTCCTCCCCAGGATTCCCATGGCCATCACTGCAGGCTCTATGCTAACAGGTACACTTCTTCCCAATCCTACAGAAAACCATCCCTATAAGAAATTTGCACTTGTAGTAAAGCAAGAATTTATTTCAACCTTTATTAGAGGTTATGAAAAAGCTTCATTCAGGGAGAAACGCAGCTGTGCCTGGAATCTAAGCACCCTCCCCCAGTAGAGCGTTCTCCCCATGCTAGCATGCATCCACATGCTACATACAGGCCGATTTCTGGCACTTCCCATTCCCTGACATCACAGAAATCTATCCTACAACATCTTTGTGCCGTAACTTGCATGCCACAATGAAGTAAGAGGACCAAAAGCTTCTTGCAGGGCTGCTTTAGGGGAAGACACATCTGTGCCATGGCCGGATCCGTTACCTGTACGTCTTCCTGCAGGACAGAAAGCACTGATAAGCCACCCTGCCACAGACACTGCTGGGAAGCAGCCTTGCAACCATGCCAGAGTGGGAGTTTGGGCCTAGTGATGGGAGAAATAGCCGCATGGATCTCCCAGGCCTCGTGACTGGCTGCAGCGAGTATTGGTGACTTCAGACTCTCCAGTTTGGAGACTGAGAGCAACCCTCAAGGAGACTGGCTGGCTGGGTTCAGTCAGGGAGGACGCCCAGCGAGAGGAAAGAATGCCCAGTGGGAGGAGCCAGGCAAGAGGAAAGAGGCCTGCACAGGCAGTGACACAACGCAGGACGAGCTCCTCCAGTACCAGTAAGAAGCTTTTAAAAATGATTATTAATAAAAATGAGCTTGTAATACAGTTGTCTTTATCAACACTTTAAAAAAAAAACAATGAATATAATGAAAATTTTTTACCTGGCATATAAGATGGCACCCCCCCCCCCTGATTTCTGCTTTGCTATTTCTGCTTTCAAGGGTCATCTTATATGCTGGTATATACAGTAATTTAATGTGAAAGAACAGTGAATTGTTTCTAGTGTAAATATGCCAAGAAAAGTTCCTGCTAGGGATCTGTGCAAGCAACAGATGAACACAATTGATAGAATGATGCAAATAAACATTATAATCAAGATCAGCCTTTAACTATTCTTTGTCTCTCAAATCTAACACATTAAAGCACAAAATAAAAACAATTTGGGCTTCTGTGCAACACTGAAATGTTCCGTACATGTGATGCTGAAGGAAAGGTTCACAGTTATGGGAGCAGCCAACTCCTTTTGCATGCCCAGGTTCCATGTTGATCAAACCTGGTTCCTAGCGGCTTACCTGCATAAGCAGGAATTGCCTAAGTAATACACACAAAAGAGGCACGGACAGGCAACTGCCATACATGCACAGGGGACCATCTGACAACACGTGGAGGTTGGGCATGCATTCCTGGTGAAGTCAACAGTGCAATCATAAGCTTGGATCTTAATTTCTGCCCACTTCCTCTTCTGGGCAGATGTGTAAAAAGTATTTTTGTGCACATTTCTCTGTAAACATGCACTTTCCCTAATATACACACTTTGTGCAGTTTTACAAGCATGATAGATTTCTAAATGTTATGTACAAATGCACTATTTTTGTAAAGTGCTTTTAGAAAGTGCTTGAAAAATAGGTTAAAATATAGAGCAATAAAAATAAATATATTTTTAACTGATGGACTCCACTGAAAAAATTGTAGAAGCTCTAATCATGATAACAGGATTTCAGTTTGCATACTGATTCAAACATGTGAAACGTGGTTAATTTCTTGTTGCTGTGCAAAATGAACAATGTGTTACCCTTTCCCTACCCAGTCACAGAATGGGAAGTTTCCTCTTCCTCCACTTCACATCCTCCCATGTCTCCCAACAATATGCCTCTCTGGAAGACAATGGTGTTTGGCATGAGAGGCTGCACGATAAAGAAGGCATCACAGAAAATCAAAGGTCCTCCCTTGCACAAATATCAGATTAATTGCCACAAAATGGAATGATACCCACCAACTTGAACAAATTTAAAAGAGGATTAAATACATTCCTGTGTGATAAAGTGATCAGTGGCTAGTAGTTTTGATCTCTATATATTACCTGCAGCTTTTCAATATCAATAGCAAGGAATCATGAACCAG